>NC_036842.1:88422967-88482936 GCF_002910315.2 Salvelinus sp. IW2-2015
ATTTTTTCACATTTTGTTCGTTACAGCCTTAGTTCAAATGTATTAAATTGCCTTTTTTGTCATCAATCTACACATAATACCCCACATAATACCCATAATGACAAAGCAAAAACAGGTTTATAGACATTTTTGCAAATGTATTAAAAATAAAAAATGTTTATATTATGATGCTGGCACCGCCGCTATAGCTTAATAATGACGATTAAACAGTGAACACTTACAAAATACAATACATACAGAGCTCTGACGGCTCTGACGGCGCTGGACAGGCGCCCCTACTACGCGCACCTCTCCCTTAGGCTCCACTCCCACATTTGCCCGGCACGAGCGCCCCGGAGACACAGCACGCAGAGCCGGCGCAGGATACCCTGGACCGAAACGGCGTACAGGAGACCAGATACGCTGAGCAGGCACAATACGCCCCGGCTGGATGCCCACACTCGCATGACACTTTCGGGGGGCTGCCCTATAGGGCACCGGGCTATGGGCACATACTGGAGACACCGTGCGCTTAACCGCATAACACGGTGCCTGACCAATAACGCGCTGCTTATAATAAGCACGAGGAGTGAGCTCAGGTCTGCTACCTGGCTTAGCCACACTCCCGTGTGCCCCCCCCAAAAAAACTTGGGGGCTGCCTCTCGTACCTGTCGCGCTGCCGTGCTGCCTCCTCATATCGCCGCCGCTCAGCTTTCGCTGCCTCCAGCTCCCTGTGCCCAGGGTCCTTCTCCGTTTAAAATCTCCTTCCATGTCCAGGAGTCCTGAGATTTTGGCCGCTGCTGCTGCTGCTGCCCGTTACCACGCTGCTTGGTCCTTTTTTGGTGGGTGGTTCTGTAACGGTAGTCGTCGGGAGAAAGAGAGYACCAAGGTGCAGCGTGGTAAGTGTTCATCTTATTTAATGAAAGTGAACACTTCAAAATACAAAACAACAAAGTGAAAACCGAAACAGTTCTATCTGGTGCAGACACACAAAGACTGAAAACAACCACCCACAAAACCCAACAGAAAACAGGCTACCTAAATATGGTTCCCAATCAGGGACAACGATTGACAGCTGCCTCTGATTGAGAACCATATCAGGCCAAACACAGAAATAGAAAATCATAGAAAAACTAACATAGACAACCCACCCAACTCACGCCCTGACCATACTAAAACAAAAGACAAAACAAAGGAACTAAGGTCAGAACGTGACAGTCGTGTTGTTGTTTTGTTAGTGTTCATATTTATTAAAGTAACGCATTTATGAATACTTACCACGCTGCACCTTGATCCTCTTCTCCTTCTCCAGACGACAATCGTTACAAATATAAAATACATTTAGATTTGTTTAAAAAAAAATTGTTTACTACATGATTCCATATGTGTTATTTCATAGTTTTGATGTCTTCACTATTATTCTACAATATAAAATAGTAAAAATAAAGAAAAACCCTTGAATGAGTAGGTGTGTCCAAACTTTTGACTGGTACAGTATATGTATATTTCTGGTTTTGACTGGTTTTACTGGTTTTGACTGGTTTTGTCTGGTTTTACTGGTTTTTAACGCACACTGTATTTTGACTGTGTCTGTGGCTGTCGTCACAGTTAATCAACATTTCAGAGTGACAGATATATGATGATTGACAGGTTGTCTGTGGCATTGCGTTCATTTTTTTGGTACATGGACTACTTTTGAATCAGACCCAATAGCCCACCCCATACTGGCCTGATGCCAGAAATGAATGCTCCCTTTATTTTCTATGGGATAAAATAGTGCCTTTACCAAGTAGATATTAAATCCAATAACAAAGGCCGTCTACATATGCCTACTATGGTGGCCAGTGCTCACACCACTGAGCTGCTCCTATCCAGGGAAAGCATTTGAGGAAATAATGACTAGATCTACCCCCACCTGGTCATCGATGTGGGGGAGGTGGTGCTATTTCTAGTGATGGGAGAATGCTGGGGGGGTCACAAGTAGGACCTTAGTCACATGATCTCATGGCAGCAGGACTTCTCATAAAACAATAGGCTACTGNCAACGCTAATTGGTAGTTGAAGCCCCTCATAGTCATAATCATTTTCTGTCTTTCTACTGTATACAGTGTCTTCGGAAAGTATTCAGACACCTTCACTTTTTTCACATTTTGTTACGTTACAGCCTTATTCTAAAATGTATTAAATTGCCTTTTTTTGTCATCAATCTACACATAATACCCCATAATGACAAAGCAAAAACAGGTTTTTAGACATTTTTGCAAATGTATTAAAAATAAAAATAAATGTTTATATTATGATGCTGGCACCACCATGCTTCACAGTAGGGATGGTGCCAGGTTTCCTCCAGACCTGACACTTGGCATTCAGGCCAAAGAATGTTGTTTCTCATGGTCTGAGAGTCTTTAGGTGTTATTTGGAAAACTCCAAGCGGGCTGTCTTGTGCCTTTTACTGAGTAGTGGCTTCCGTCTGGCCACTCTACCAAAAAGGCCTGAATGGTGGAGTACTAAAGAGATGGTTGTCCTTCTGGAAGGTTCTCCCATCTCCACAGAGGAACTCTAGAGCTCTGTCAGAGTGACCATCGGGTTCTTGGTCACCTCCCCTGACCAAGGCCAATCTCCCCCGATTGCTCAGTTTGACCGGGCGGCCAGCTCTAGGATGAGTCTTGGTGGTTCCAATCTTCTTCCATTTAAGAAAATGGCGCCGTAGAGAGAACACTGTGTTTCAGCGAGCTCCGGTGGCATTCGTAAATTTATATTTTTTCATTAATCTCCTAGCTTGAAAAAGTGGTAGAATGGCTAAATAATTTACCCTACAATGAGTCTTGACGGCTATTTCTCAAAAATCTCCGACAACATGCCCAACAGAACTACTAAGAACTCGACCAAAACCACCATCCCTGTAGATGTGCAGGAGGAGCTAGCTAACGTTAGCGAAGCAAACACCATTGCGGATCCAGGCACAATGGACCTGGTGATTCAAAAGATGACGGATAACATTACTAAAGTGATCGATGTTAAGATAAGAACGGTCTWGGAAGCAATAGCAGGCCATTCAGCTGAACTACAGGGGGTTGTCAAGCGTGTTGATGAGGCGGAAGGAAGAATTGCTACAGTGGAAACTTCAACTACATCTATGGACACTAAGATAAAAGCACTTGAGAAACAGGTGCGCGAAATGGCGGAGCACATTGACGACTTGGATAATCGAGGACGCAGATGCAATATTCGTGTTGTGGGACTCCCGGAAAATTCTGAAGGGACACGTTCAGTAATTTTTTTTGAGGAATGGATCCCTGACTACCTACAAATGGACACTAAGGCTGGTCGTGTGAASCTGGACAGAGCCCATCGCTCTCAAGCACCGATACCCGGTCCCAACCAGCGCCCACGGCCAGTGGTTATAAAGTTCCACAACTTCACCGACAAGCAGCGCGTRATGGATGCGGCTAGAAACATCGGRTCTGACGGTAGTCAACGTAAAGGTCCAAAGGTCTCATTCTTCAATGATTATTCCACAGCGGTTGTACGAAGACGCAKAGGGTTTGATGAYGCGAAGGCTCGACTCAAGAGAATGAAGATGGACTACYCACTGCTGTACCCGGCCACATTGAAGATTATGGTCAACGGATCGCCTAAAAAACTCTACACACCTGAAGAGGCTGCTGCGTTTATTGACTCTCTCGGGTAAATAACTTTAAGCTGCACCTCCGCAGCATTGGATAACTTTTTTATTTTTTTTATCTGATCATGAAACAGTGGTGTGAGTTCTCACGTGCTCCGGTTCAGTAATATTCATATTTTTATTATTTTTATTGCTAAAGTAACTGCCGCTATAGCTCAGGCTGAGATATGGGTGAATCTATATTGGTGCCCAGGCTTGGTTTTAGGTGGAAGAGCTTTCAATCTTCTTCTTTCGGTTTTCATTTCCATAATAAGGATGAGGCTATTGACTTGCCAATGCAGACTTAAGATTTACATTTGGAAAGTTGAAATCCCCTGCATGTATGCTAGTAGGAAAACCCCCTTTTGGATCTTTACATGTTTAATTTTTTGTGTTTAGTATTAGTTCGAGTTCAGGGTTCATATCGTTGTTTTGCTCGGGTGAGATAGAAGAGAGTTCAACACATGGAAAAGAGGTACCACCCACTTTTACAGTAGGATTCAGTCTGATATTTGAATGGTCAAAGTGCAATGGCAGTAACAGACTGTGTGTATGTACATTGGAACATTAGAGGGAGCCATAACCCCATTAAAAGGAAGAAGGTACTGTCTTTTTTGAAAAAATAAAAATATTTGATATTTGCCCTGTTGCAAGAAACTAATTTGGATGTGCAATCTCGAAATTACAACTCAAGGGGGTACGGCGCGTTTCCCTCTCTTCATGAGAAGTGAGGTGTAACAGGGATCGGACCAAGACGCAGCGTTAGCTCGTGTTCTACATGCTAATTAATAATGACGATTTAAACAGTGACACTTACAATGTACAAAAATAAACAAAAATACAAACGTGGAGCTGAATAATGTATTTGATGACAATCTACCGATACAGCCTATCTGGTGCAAGAACAACCAGAACAGGACAACAACCAACCCACAAATCCCAACACAAAACAAGCCACAGCCATATATTGATTCCCAATCGGAGACAACACAAAACATCTGCCTCTGATTGAGAAACCATATTAGGCCAAACATAGAAAAACAGACACACTAGACACTACACATGAATGCCCACCCAGCTCACATCCTGACCAACAACAAAAACAGCACAACACACAAGAACTTGTGTCTAGAACGTGGACAGTACCCCCTCCTGAGGTAGCGGACTCCGAACCACCCCTAAACTCAAGGGAGGGTCTGGTGGGCATTCTGCCGCTACGGGTGTGATTGGCTTCTCGGGCAGGACGAGGCCTATCGTACGTTCATCCACCTATTTGCTTCTTCGGCTTCGATCACTTTCAGCCACACGTGTCTAGTGGCGATTCTCCTCCGCCCTCGAACGCCCATTGGCCTAAGGCTACACCATCACCAAGGGTCCACTACGCAATTGGAGAAGACACGCTGCTAGTCGATAACTATATACGTTAGCTTTCGAGGAAGAGAGGTTATGGCCAGCGACAGAGAGGTTAGCTCAGGACAATGGGGAGGTAGCTCAGGAGCAGAGAGGCCAGCTCCTGAGCTGAAGGCAGCTCCCGGACTGAAGGGCGCTCCGTGGACTGAAGGGCAGTTCCGGCTGAATGGGCAGCTCCGTACCTGACGGTGGGACTAGCTCCGTCAGAAACTGTCAGACAAGCGCTCCTGTTGCTTATGATATAATGACGAATGCTAGCGCCGGACCTTAGAGGCAGACTCCAGAGGAGTACGTGAGGGAACAGCTCGAGGGACTGGGGTAGCTCAGGACTTAAGGGGCAGCTCCGCGACTAAAGCACGTCCCGGAGCTGAGAAGGTGGCAGCTCCCGGGACTTGAAAGGGCAGCTTTCCGGCTGTTGCGGACTAGGGATCAAAGAGGTGGTGCAAAGACTCTCGGCATCTGAGGGACATAGTTGGGTGACTTAGTATGGGGTCAGCTTGAGGATTAGTGGGCAGCTTCCGGATCAGCAGAGCGGTTCACGGTCTCCGGCTGAAGGACGTGTACTCTCTGTGAGCAACTCCTTCAGATAGAACATAGCAGAGGTCGGGCAAAGTTCTGAGCGACATATACCTGACTGGCGGAAGCGAGCATCTGGCGAGCTCCTGGACTAGAGCGGCGCTCTGGACGCGGCTCTCTGCGCAGTGCATGGCCGGCCATCTGGAATCGTCGGGCGGACATCGTTGGCGAGTACACATGACATAACCGGGCGTGGTCGTGCTCTGGCGGCTCCAGGCTCGACAGCAGGTTGACGAGGCTCGGCTTCTGGTGCGGCGGGTTCCTCACAGGACAGCACGCGGGCTGCGCGCCGCTACTGCGCGCTCAGGACAGTCATTTCGGAGACGTGCTCTCCCTCGGGTCAGGACAGACCGGTGCAAGGCTCCTGTACCCTGCATTAACGTGAGGGAGCTCATGAGACCTCTACATGTCGAACAGGGCGGCTCTTGGGCGCTGAGGAAGCCGCCTCCGATCAGTACCTTGTTATTCGATGCCTGTGCTCTGTTGAGACCGGGCCGTCTCGGATCTGGTTACCCAGCGCACGGGCATCGCCTTCACGGCGGGCTCAGACTTTCGGACAGTTTTTTAGAACCCTTGCGGTTGTGGTTGTCGATGGTGTGGTGATATCCATGTTAGAACCCTTATCCACAGAGGGTGATGTATTTGACATGGGAACGACCCAAGAAGCGTTGGTCTTGATTGGATCAGACGGGGCCATGCTCAGGCTGTTACTCCGTGGGCTGCTCAGGCGGTCGCTGGACAGGCTCCTGCTTCATGTCTCTGTGGCAGCTACACGACGGCGGCGCCTGCGATGCGAGGGCGACAACCTGTAGGGAGGAGACTGGCGCACAGGTCCGACGTGGCGTGGCCCGTGTCCTTGATACACAAGATCCGAAGAGCTGGGGAGGGAACCTAGCAGAGAGCTGGGTCGGAGGGATGGTCATCCTGAAGGACCGGCTTGATGGCGGAGCACTGGAGCTTTGGTGGCGCAGCTCTGAGAAGCACCGACTCCCCCATAGGCTGGATAACTACTCTACGCCCTGGACCCTCCGAGTGCAAGGCACAGTTGAACCGGGCTGGGGTGAGCACTGGATAGTCTGCGTACCTTTAGCATTAGCGCCATATCATACTCCCATTAGGCTTCCACTCCCACATTCCCGGGCGACGTTTGAGCTGCCCGGAACACAGCACGCTAGAGCCGCGCGCAGGATACCCTGGACCGAATGGCGTACAGATCGGAGACGCAATCACCGGTCCTGGGCAGCACAATTACGCCCCGGGCTGGATGCCACACTCGCATGACACTTTCGGGGGCATGCCCTTGTTTATCAGCGGCTACCGGCTATGGCCACGTTACTGGAGATTCACGTGCGGTCTAAACCGACATTAACACCTGTGTGCCTGCACCATAATACGCGCTGCTTAGTAATGAAGGCACGAGGTAGTAGCCTCAGGTCTGCTACCTGGCTTAGCCACCACTCCGTGTTGCCCCCCCCAAAAAATTGGGGCTGCCTCTCGTACCTTCGCGCTGCCTGCTGCCTCCCTGCAATATCGCCGCGCCTTCGCTTTCGCTGCCTCCAGCTGCCCTGTGCCAAGGGTCCTTCTCCGTTTAAAATCTCCTTCCATGTCCAGGAGTCCTGAGATTTGCGTCCGCTCTGCTGCTGCTGCCCGTTACCACGGCTGCTTTGGTTCCTTTTTTGGTGGGTTTGGTTCTGTAACGGTAGTCGTCGGGAGAAAGAGAGGACCAAGTGCCAGCGTCTGGTTAAGTGTTGCATTCTTATTTAATGAAAGTGAACACTTTCAAAATACAAAAACAACAAAATGAAAACCGAAAACAGTTCTATCTGTGCAGACACAACAAAGACTGAAAACAACCACCCACAAAAACCCAAACAAGAACCAGGCTACCTAAATATGGTTACCCAATCAGGACAACGATTGACAGCTGCCTCTGATTGAGAACATATTCAGGCCCAAACAAGAAATAGAAAAATCACTAGAAAAAAGCTAACTAGACAACCCACCCAAACTTCACCGACCTGGCCATACTAAAAAAAGACAAAACAACAGCGAAACTAAGGTCAGAGACGTGACAGTGCCGTGTTTGTTGTTTTGTTGTGTTCACTACTTTATTAAAGTAACGATTTATGAATACGTTACCACTGCTACCTTGATCCTCTTTCTCCTTCTCCAGACGACAATCGTAACAATAATAATATGTTAAAAAAATTACTACGATTCTATTGTTCATATTGATTGACACATTCCAAGTAATGCAAATAGAACAACGGTAGGAATAGTACCAAATGTGTCCAAACTTTTGGGACTGGATTACAGTTTATGTTATATTTCTGGTTTGACTGGTTTTACTGGTTTTGGACTGTTTTTGTCTGGTTTTTATGGTTTTTTTAACGCACTACTGTATTTTTGACTGTGTCTGTGGGCTGTCGTCAGCAGGTAACATCAACAACTTTCAGAGGACAGATATATGGTGATTGACTGTTGTCTGTGGCATTCGTTCATTTTTTTGGTAATGGGACTACTTTTGAAAATCAGACCCAATTAGGGCCCACCCCCATACTTGGCTGATGCCAGAAGAAATGAATGCTCCCTTTATTTTCTATGGATAAAATAGTGCCTTTTACCAAGTAGATATTAAAATCCAATAAAAAGGCCCGTTCTCATATGCCTTAACTATGGTTGGCCTGTGTCACCACCACTGAGCTGCTCCTATCCAGGGGAAAGCATTTTAGGAAATTAATGACTAGATCTACCCCCACCTGTCATCGATGTGGGGGACGGTGTGCTATTTCTAGTGATGGAGATTGGCTGGTGTGGGTCACAAAGTAGGACCTTGTCACATGATCTCAGGGCAGCAGGACTATCTCATAACAACCCCCAAATAAGGGGCGCTTACTTTTTGGTTCGTGTGTGTAGTGTGGTGTGTGTGTGTGCCCGACTCTGTGTGTGTGTGTGTGTGTGTGTGTGATTTTTTGTATGTGTGTGTTGGGTGTGTGTGTGTGTGTGTGTGGTTTGCAGGGGCACCAAATGAAAGGCCCAGTTTTACAAGGTCAAAACAGCCAACCCAAGACCCCTAACCATAAACAAATACCATGCATCGCCATAGTGGGCCAGTTGTCGTCGCACTCTAATACAAGAGGTCAAGGCTTTTATGTACTTCTTTTATATGCTTTTATGTCCAATGGGCATGGAGTAAGAAAGTCGCCATGAACACGGCTCGAGGGTTAATGATCTCCTAGCCTTAGATTATAAAACAATGTGAGTTAGAGGTTAGTCTGGTTTATGAGGCTAACAACCTCCAGGTCAAAATAAATCTTAAATTAGAAGCTTCTGTAAGTAAGAGCAATGCCAAACATTTTGTTCTTACTTTTTGTGTGCTTAAAAGCAGTTGTTCTGTATCTGTGTCTTCTGGTGATTTAAAAGTGGTTTCTGCAGACTAGTTCTGTCCGTTTGTTCTATTGATCCCAACTTCTGGGGCGGCAGGGTAGGCCTAGTGTTAGAGGCGTTGGGCTCTAACAAGTAACAGATATATCTTGGATCAGAAGTCCCCGTGCTGACAATGGTAAAAAACTGTCGTTCTGCCCCGGCAAGGCATTAACCCACTGTTTTCCCCGTGGTGCCGAAAGACGTGGATGTTAGGCACTACCTATCAGAATTCCCTTAAAACCTAACTCGTGGTCGGTATCAGTTACTGAACTGCATGGGCACTGGGTCAGAGTCTACTCGAATATTGCTCAGTCAGTTAATGAAGCTGTGGCGCAGGTTTATCAGGTTACTGGAAAACTATTGCGTGTCGGTGGCAGGTCATCGCCAACTGCGTTGGGCTGCATGTATCCAGTTAACATAGAAAACTGCATGTTGGGCTGCAGATTTATCCAGTGTAAGCATCGAAACACTGCTTGGGCTGCGATGAATTCCAGATGACATAGAAACTGCATGTTGTGGCTGCAGGTTTTATCCACGTTAACATCGCAAACTGCTGTGGCTGCAGGTTTATCATGTTACATGCAAACTCTGTTGGGCTGCAGGGATTTATCCAGTTAACATCAGAAAACTGCTGTTGGGCTGCAGATTTATCCAGTTAACAATTAGCATAACTGCTGTTGGGGCTGCGGTTATCCAGTTAACTAGCAAAACTGCTTTGGGCTTGCAGGTTTATCCATGTAACATAGCAAAACTGACTGTTGGGCTGCAGGTTTAGGCAGTGTTCGAGCTCATGTTCATTCCAGTTGATTTGTGACCAGCTGTGCAGTAAAGGCCAGTTTCAGTTGATTTGTGACCAGCTGTGCAGTAAAGCAGTTCAGTTGTTTTGTGACCAAGCTGTGCAGTAAGCAGTTCAGTTGATTGTGACCAAGCTGTTGCAGTAAAGCAGTTCAGTCATGTATATAAACTAAAGTAAGGGGGCAATGAGGCTGTAAGATTAGCGAAGGACAGAGTTAAAAGACATTCCATTAAGCTCACATAAACCTCCTCCTCCTTCTCCTCTTCCTCTCCTCCTCCTCTTCCCCACCACCCCTTGGCTGCCAAAGACACTGACACAAATAATCCTAAAAGTGTTATTACTTTTGGTTTGATCACATTTTCTGGCCTTCAAGTTTGCTTGACGAACAAGAAGAAATGGAGTGCCGAGCACGCCCCCAACCCCATCGATGGGTCGTAGTGAGTTGGGTGCGAAGCTTTAGGTTCCTCGGTGTACACATCACTAAGGAATTAACATGGTCCACACCACAACCTACACAGTGTGAAGAGGGCACGACATCACCTCTTCTCCTTCAAGCCGCTGAAATAAGATTTGGCGTGGGCCTCAGATCCTCAAATGTTTTACCAGCCTGCACCCATGAGAGATGAGAGCTTTATAGCAGACGGGTGGTCTGAGGAAGCCCCTCTAAATTTGTTCAAAGACTCCAGCCACTCAAGCCATAGACTGCTTCTCTTCTGCTTACGCAAGAGGCAAGCGGTACCAGTTGCATCAAGTCTGTAAACCAACCAGGAACACCTGAAAGCTTCTACCCCAAGCCATAAGACCTGCTAAACAAGACTGGGTAAACAGACTCAATACTGGTTAGTCCCGTGTATATAGCCATTTATTATCCTCATACCTCTGCATATTGACTCAGTACTGGTTACTCCTCTGTAATACAGCCATGTTTTTAACCTCATACCCTGCCACATTGACCTCAGTACTGGTACTTCCCTGTATATAGCCATTTTACTCATCCTCTGCAATTTGACTCCAGTACTTGGTACTCCCCTGTATAATAGCCATGTTATTACCCTCATACACCTGCCACATTGACCTCAGTACTGGTACTCCCTGTATATAGCCATGTTATTACCTCATACCCCTGCACATTGACTCAGTACTGGTACTCCCTGTATATATAGCCATGTTATTACCTCATACCTCTGCACATTGACTCAGTCTGGCACTCCCTGTATATACAATGTTTTATTACCTCATACCCCTGAACAACGACTCAGTAACTGGTACTCCCTGCATTGTATACACTGTTATTACCCTCATACCCCTGCACATTGACTCAGTACTGGTACTCCCTGTATATACATTGTTATTACCTCGTACCCCTGCACATTGACTCAGTACTGGTACTCCCTGTATTAGCCATGTTATTACCTCGTACCTCTGCACATTGAGCTCAGTACTGGTCACTCCCTGTATATAGCCATGTTATTACCTGCATACCCCTGAACAACGACTCATACTTGGTACTCCCTGTATATAGCCATGTTATTACCTCATACCCCTGAACAACGACTCAGTACTGGTACTCCCCTGTATATAGCAGTGTTATTACCTCCATACCCCTGCACATTGACTCAGTACTGGTACTCCCTGTATATACATGTTATTACCTCGTAACCCCTGCACATTGACTCAGTAACCTGGTACTCCTGTATATAGCCATGTTATTACCTCATACCCCTGCACATATGACTTCAGTACTGGTACTCCCTGTATTATTACATGTTATTACCTTCTACCCCTGCACATTGACTCTCAGTACTGGTACTCCCTGTATATAGCCATGTTATTACCTCATACCCCTGACAATCGACTCAGTACTGGTACTCCCTGTATATAGCATGTTATTTACCTCATACCCCTGAACAACGACTCAGTACTGGTACTCCCTGTATATAGCCATGTTATTACCTCGTACCCTGACAACGACCCAAGTACTGGTCACTCCCTGTATATAGCCATGTTATACCTCGTCCCTTGAACAACGACTCAGTACTGGGTACTCCCTGTATATAGCATGTTATTACCTCATACCCCCTGAACAACGACTCAGTACTGGTTACTCCCTGTATATAGCCATGTTTTACCTCATACCCCTGAACAACGACTCGTACTGGTACTCCCTGTATATAGCCATGTTATTACCTCATACCCCTGAACAACGACTCAGTACTGTACTCCCCGTATATAGCCATGTTATTACCTCATACCCCTGAACAACGACTCAGTACTGGTACTCCCTGTATATAGCCATGTTATTACCTCATACCCTGAACAACGACTCAGTACTGGTACTCCTGTATAGCCATGTTATACCTCGTACCCTGTAACAACGACTCAGTACTGGTACTCCCTTATATAGCCATGTTATTACCTCAGTACCCCTGAACAACGGACTCAGTACTGGTACTCCCGTTATATAGCCATTTATTACCTCATACCCCGAACAACGACTCAGTACTGGTACTCCCTGTATATAGCCATGTTATTAACCTCCGTACCCCTGAACAACGACTCAGTACTGGACTCTCCTGTATATAGCCATTTATTACCTCATACCCCTGAACAACAGCTCAGTACTGGTACTCCCTGTATATAGCCATGTTATTACCTCATACCCCTGAACAACGACTCGAGTACTGGTACTCCTGTATATAGCCATGTTTATTACCTCATACCCCTGAACAACGACTCAGTACTGGGACCTGTATATAGCCATTGTATTACCTCGTACCCCTGAACAACGACTCAGTACTGGTACTCCCTGTATATAGCCAGTTATTACCTCCATACCCCTGAACAACACTCAGTACTGTACTCCCTGTAATATAGCCATGTTATTACCTCATTTACCCCTGAACAACGACTCAAGTACTGGTACTCCCTGTATATAGCCATGTTTATTACCTCCGTACCCTGAAACACGATCAGTTACTGGTACTCCCTGTATATAGCCATGTTATTACCTCATACCCCTGAACAACGACTCAGTACTGGTACTCCCTGTTATATAGCCATGTTATTACTCATACCCCTGCACATTGACTCAGTACTGGTACTCCCTGTATAGCCATGTTATTACCTCATACCCCTGAACAACGAACTCAGTACTTACTCCCTGTATATAGCCATGTTATTACCTCATACCCCTGAACACGACTCAGTACTGGTACTCCCCTGATATAGCCATGTTATTACCTCATACCCCCTGAACAACGACTCAGTACCGGTACTCCCTGTATATACTAGCACATTATTTACCTCATACCCCTGAACAACGACTCAGTACCGGTACTTCCTGTATATAGCCATTGTTATTACGCTCATACCCCTGAACAACGACTCAGTACTGGTACTCCCTGTATATAGCCATGTTATTACCTCATACCCCTGAACAACGACTCAGTACRGGTACTCCCTGTATATAGCCATGTTATTGTTTACTCCTTATTGTTATTTATTATTCACTGTGTATTTTRTCCTCGTATCCCTATTTCTATTATATAAAATAAACATCTGTATCTTTAAATCTGCATCTTTTGAAAACAACCCATAAGCATTTCACTGTTAGTCTACGAAGCATTTGACTAATAACATTTGATTTGATTTAATTCTAAAATAACATGAACCTTACTACTTAACTGCAMCATCATTTAATGACCTTGCTACGCTAACAGTCTTATCCTATGCCAACCTATTAGTTGGTGTGTTAGTGTGACTTAATAGCTGCGTTTACACAAGCAGCCCAATTCTGATATTTTACCCAATTATTGGCAAAGAGGTGATCTGATCTATCAAAAGACCAATTAGTGGAMAAAGATCAGAATTCCTCCCTTTACTTGTTATAATTTGAATAGTCTCTTCTTCCAACAGCAACCATGTCGACTGTGGGTGAAATAGGCTACTGTTCCATGTGTATGGCTGGAAAGACAGACTATCATRTGATTCTGAATCTTGTCTTCTTGTCAGTAATTGAATAGCCACTGGAGGGCATCTAGGGATGTTTCAACCACCCTCTTCAGTAGAAGTGCTGTGGACGCCTCCCCTTCAACACCATTCAAACCATCACTTCCTTTTTTGGTAATCTCCTTCTGAACGACTTCCTCTGGTCTGTGGTTTAATATGAGACCTGGTAACCAGGTTACAGTAGCTGTGGTCAACGAGGGTCAGTATGGAATAGAGTCTGTTGTCACTGTGGTTCACCACTGTGTAAAGACTTACTTCATTGACAGGCTATGAGGACAATCATTTTACTGTAGGAACATCAGGGTTGGGATTAATTCAGACAGTAAATTGAAATTCCAATTTCCCTCATTGACATGACATAATTCAATTAACTTCATTGGAAGGAATCAAGCCCAAGCKTGAGGGACACATTCTCTGGTCATTGAACACTGAGCAGTTGTAACTGTGTTGCTTCCTTCCTTCTCCTTGTCCCAACCTGGACTCGAAACAGGGACCCTCTGAACACATCAACAACCATCGCTCCATAAAAGCAAGGGAAACAACCACTTCAATGTCTCAGAGTGAGGGACGTCACCTTTTGACCACTACTAGCGTGCACCGCRAACTAGCTATGCATTTCACATAGGTTACACTCACCCCCCTTTGACTTTCTCCTCCACAGCAGCAATCCTAGCAGCTGGACAGAGCCTAACTGAGTGTTCCGGGTCAATAACATTAATATTACAGTGTTGCTCCCGTCCCCTCTTCTTGGCCCAACCTGGGATCGAACCAGGAACCCTCTGAACACATCAACAACCATCGCTCCATAAAAGCAAGGGATACAACCGCTTCAAGGTCTCAGAGTGAGTGAGGTCTCCGATTCAACGCTACTAACGCGCACCACTAACTAGCTAGCCATTTCACATCGGTTACACAGTCACCATAGATGTTTATTTTGGTTTGTGAAAGTATGTCCTACATTTATATTGGTTAAAACAATCTTGTCATTGTATGTCTTTATATGACTATTGTCCACTCCCATTGCTACTGAGTCTCTGAAACGTCCTTTGAAGGCCTGGCGGGGGTTCCATAAAGGCTTTGCGTTGTCACTTGTCTCTGGTTGGTTGGCTGTAACACTGTGTCTGAATTACAGACAGACATACAGACAGACAGACAAAGGCCATATCTCCATTATGACTGATGCACCAGACCTTATTTATAGTGGCCTCCAACATGCCTTTCTCTGCAGACGCATCATCAACCTGTCTTCCAGTATTCCAACTATAGACCAGGGCTCCGCCAACCAGCTATAAATTATCAGAGGCCAAATGAGACTCTTGAGTGAGTGTGTGTGCACGTGTGTGTGTATGTGTATGTGCATGTATGTGTGCGTGTGTTTGTGCTTTTCAGTTCCGCATTGGTTTGTAAGGGTGACAATGTCTCCTAAAAAGGCCTGAGGTTTTGAAGGTATGTGATGGCATGGGTCCTGCGTATTCCTATTTAAATTCAGAGAGCAGGTGAGTCAGGCGCACTCTCCTCTCGTCTCTCTCTCTTTCAAGGGACTGTAACACCTCYCCTCCTGTCCAGCTCTCCAGGGTAAGTCCTGCACACATGCAATTCTCTGTTTCAATGGGATTATGGGATTACCGTAATAGTAATTTATCTCATAGTATTACATTTACGCTAGTCATTTGGGAGACGCTATTCTCTCATCCATAGCGACTTACGATCAGTGGCTTTATCATAATTACCACACATGACTATGTAATCTGTACGTATCATTTATACTTAAACACATTTTGCAACAGCTACTGGGGATCTTATTAATKAAATACCAAATACCAAATATAAGAGAAAAAGAGCCATTCAAGATTTTCTGACAGATGATGTTAATATATAAGTGATCTCACAACCACARTGCTAATGTGGATAGGAAACGCAATACAAGTCCTTGCTTTAATATATTTTTAAGAACTTCTTTTGACTGTGTTTTAGGCTGTTGGTTAGGACCAACACAGAAATACCTTTTAAGCACTTAAAGCGATGAAAATGTAACACTGTCCTCTGTTTTGTACATTACAATAACATAACAGTTAGTCAGTCAAATCCTTGGTCAGTCAACTAAAAGTGAGTTGTGTCCAGCATGGCATATGAGAACAGCAATAAGAACAGCACAGAAGAAGCTAGACAGCATAGACAGCTTAGACAGCAGAGACAGACAAGCAGCAACAGACAACAGACAGCACAGACAGCACAGACAGCAGCAGACAGGACAGGACAGATGCAGGCTAGCACGACAGCAGGACAGGACAGAAGACAGACAGACAGACAGACAGACAGACAGACAGACAGACAGACAGACAGACAGACACTGCTACAGTGTCCACAATGGGAAGGGCAGCTACTGTTAAAGACATGTTCCGGAACTTTGGCAACTATTAAGCCTTTTTTAAACCTCCCGCTTTGGGCTGGATGTGTCAATGTATAGTTCATACATGCATAATCTATGAGCAGAATTACTGTTTTACATCAATTAGCCACAAAATCCCTAGTTTGAAAGCGACTGTTTTTCTGGAAGCTGTGCTTCTCCATTTTCCCTKCKTTTTCCCCCATGTGAGCCAGCAACCTAGTAATTAAATTTAAACCAATGAGCTTCAGTCCCTCGCCACTTGAGTGACAGCTAGCAAGAGTCACATCATGCACGCACAGCAGACAGAGAGAGAGAGAGCAATGACATGGTGCACATATCTGCACATATGTGACGTAGTATGCAATTTTCAGGGACCACTCGTGAGCGCTACTTTCAGAACTACTGGCTAAAAAGTATACTCTTTAATGCGGTAATACCTTGTTTTGTTACTACCATATGCCATGTGTGAAACACATTGCACTCTGACACACCTGACAACTGGTCTATTTGGTGTGTGTGTGTCTGTGTGTGTGTGTGCGTGTGTGTGTGTGCGTGTGTGTGTAGGCCTACAGTAACCGGACTCAACCATGTGTGACGAGGAAGAGACAACAGCCTTGGTATGCGACAACGGCTCAGGACTGGTGAAGGCCGGCTTCGCCGGTGACGATGCCCCCAGGGCAGTGTTCCCCTCTATTGTGGGGCGCCCCCGTCATCAGGTCAGACCCCATCTTACTCTCCTCTACTACCCTTCCATGTCAATCAGAGGGTCATTCCTGAAATAGAGCCGCAACACTATTGTTAGTCGGTCATTGCTCCTACAGTATGGCTAACCTGGGCTCAGATCTGTTTGTGCTCTTGACAACTACATTGCTGTCATTACCAAGCCAAACATGGCATGACGACGAGTGAAAAGGAGTTGGCATGATGGCACAAACAGACTGGAACTCAGACTACAGTACGGGCAAGTTTCCTGAACCCAGATGAAGCCTAGACCTGGACAAAAAAAAAACACTTTCAATGTAGATTCTCTATTGAGCATGCTTTTTAGTTTAGTAGGTTTAACCTGGGTCTGGGAAACCAGACCGTGTGTTTCATTTGCAGATCAATATGTGTCTGTTGCTGTTCACGTTCACATCTGGACCACAGGAGGCTGCTGAGGGGAGAACTGCTCATAATAATGGCTAGAACGGAGTAAATGGAATGGTATCAAACACCTGGAGACCATGTGTTTGATGTATTTGATACCATTCCACTAATTCCACTCCAGTCATTACCACAAACCCGTCCTCCCTGCTGTGACCTGTACCTACTGTACATATGAATGAGCCTTGCCTGTTTCTCTCTTCCCCTGCAGGGTGTGATGGTGGGTATGGGTCAGAAGGACTCCTATGTAGGAGACGAGGCCCAGAGCAAGAGAGGTATCCTGACCCTCAAGTACCCCATTGAGCATGGCATCATCACTAACTGGGACGACATGGAGAAGATCTGGCATCACACCTTCTACAATGAGCTGCGTGTGGCCCCTGAAGAGCACCCCGTCCTGCTCACTGAGGCCCCCCTCAACCCCAAGGCCAACAGGGAGAAGATGACCCAGGTGGGTCACCTGCCTTAATTAATCCAATTACCTGGCTGGCAATCTTATGCTGTTGAGCATTACAACATAACTAATGTTGATTGATGATATTATTATATTTGCGTTATATTATTATTAGGTGCATTGCCAAATAATGGATTTATGAGCCTGTTTTCTAAAGCCGTGGGGTTTTCTTCCTGGCAGATCATGTTTGAGACCTTCAATGTGCCAGCTATGTATGTGGCCATCCAGGCTGTGCTGTCTCTGTATGCCTCTGGTCGTACAACAGGTGAGTGCGCCTCCTAACCCAAAACCGATTACTGTAAAAAAGTGACTTCCGGTACAGCGAATGCATACATTCTAGAATATCAGCAGGAATGAAAAACCCACAACCCTGGCGTTGACCACTACGATGCTCGTCAGTGTGTTTGTACTAATGTGTCTCACCTGTGCAGGTATTGTGCTGGACGCTGGTGATGGTGTGACCCACAACGTGCCAGTGTATGAGGGTTACGCCTTGCCCCACGCCATCATGAGACTGGACTTGGCTGGCAGAGACCTGACTGATTATCTGATGAAGATCCTCACTGAGAGAGGATACTCTTTCGTTACCACCGGTAACCATGGAGACCTTTTAGATACAACCAAACTCATCTACAACTATATCGATATTGACAGAAATTGTTATTTTGTACCTTCTAATAGTATCATAAAAAATGTCACCTTTCACCCAGTTTATAGGATGTGTCAACACCTGATTTTTTTGTTTAATTGCATCTTGTCACCTTTGTTGATCTCTCATTATCTTACAGTGTATCCTATTGGCAAAATAGAGTAACTGCAATCCTTCATTAACTGCCTGATCAGTGTAGTTAGAATTGACACATAGGTTAAGGTCCCCCCTACAGTTACCGTTTCTTCCTTTATGCCTGTCCACGGTTGGCAACATGATCTCACAAACTCAATGCTATATTTGAATCCCACAGCTGAGAGAGAGATCGTGCGTGACATCAAGGAGAAGCTGTGCTACGTGGCTCTGGACTTTGAGAATGAGATGGCCACCGCTGCCTCCTCCTCCTCCCTGGAGAAGTCATACGAGCTGCCCGACGGACAGGTCATCACCATCGGTAACGAGAGGTTCCGTTGCCCAGAGACCCTCTTCCAGCCCTCCTTCATCGGTCAGTACACAATGTTCTATAGCCTGGTCCCAGATCAGTTTGTCTTGTCAACTCCTATATGGCTGTTGTCAAGACAACACAAATAGATCTGGGACCAGGCTAGATATTCTGTGCTGTAGCACKGTAATGTATTTAAGATCATGCAGGATAAGAGGAAGGACAAGTCACCATATGGATCATTCATGAAGGATATTTATTGATATAATTTTCACGAGAGTACTCTATGTGTCATWATTTCATTGTCTATTATATCTTACTTATGAAGTTTGTGGTTTGGTTTTATCCTCTCTTTTCCAACGGAGGCTTCACTACACATGACAAGGCTCAGAATCCATTGCTCTGTTTCTCTATTCTCTTGCCCAAGACTGTTATCCCCATAGGTATGCAGTTCAGAATATGGGTGTAAAGACTGTTATTTGTTATCCCCATAGGTATGGAGTCTGCTGGTATCCATGAGACCACATACAACGGCATCATGAAGTGTGACATTGACATCCGTAAGGACCTGTACGCCAACAACGTCTTGTCTGGCGGTACCACCATGTACCCTGGTATTGGTGACCGCATGCAGAAGGAAATCACAGCCCTGGCCCCCAGCACTATGAAAATCAAGGTATGTATAATATATGTCTTGTAACCATCCAATTACTGTGAGTCAATTATTTAACAGTGATGAACCTGAAAGTACTTTGASGAAAAAGTTTCAAAGTACCCTTGGTGAAGCAAAGTTTGATTAGTATKGACACTTGACTTTGCATAAAAACCCATCTTGACTTGGTCCTAACCGCTGACTATCGCTCCCTGTAGATGATTGCCCCCCCTGAGCGTAAATACTCTGTCTGGATCGGCGGCTCCATCCTGGCCTCCCTGTCCACCTTCCAGGCCATGTGGATCAGCAAAGACGAGTATGAGGAGGCCGGYCCCTCAATCGTCCACAGGAAGTGCTTCTAAATTACCCTTTCCTCCTATCTCGACTCTCTTCCTGCCCTAAAATCATTGCTCTCTGTTTTTCTCATGTGTCTCTAATCCCCACAAACGACCCATTGTATTTGTTTACTATTTGTGCAATCTGTATTATGGGTCATCGGACTATCAGGATATTTACAAGCATTTCCCTACACCCGCAATAACATCTGCTAAACACGTGTATGTGACCAATAAAATTTGATTTGATATTGCTAAATAAATGAATTCTGCCTTTTGACATCCCTGTGCAGTTGCCTATGTGACCTTATGAAACGTAGTATAATCAGGTTCATAAAAAGTAGTTTGACAAAAATGGCTTCTTCCAGGACAATTTTGCACAAMCACAAGTCTACAGTGTTAATAGATGTCACAGAGCATGGAGAGTAACTGCATTTCCATTCCACTAATTAGACATTCTGGGATATGCTTATATATTATTTACACGTATGACATTTGACATTTTCTGTTGAAAGCTTTTTCAAACGTAGAAAAAGAAAATGCTAATATACTTCCATTATTATCTGAGTGGACTCCATACATTTACATTACAACTACACATCAAATGAAGTGGTTTGGGTTTGATGTTTAGTTTGATGTTGATGAGGTCCCAGTTGAAATATACTGTAATGTGACGCAACGCCCACTGGGTGGCAGAAGTTAGTCTTTTCAGGGCGGTGAAGTCACTCGCTACGACCCGTTCAATAAGCTCTTGGTTGTTGTTTGCACACTAGCTATATGATGACAAACACAGTCAAATATGTTGCAGGCAACAGATACATCAACATACAGAGAATATTATTTCATCTGTACTACAGGTTAGATAATATTTGGAGCCACAGCCAAATGTAGTAGCAGTGTAGACATGCACTGTCGTCTCCATCCTCCCAACACGAGAAGAAGACATGCAATTGCAATCTAGGACAGAGGCGGTATGTACCATGGACGTTTCTTTCTAATGACACTGCTACATGCTATATTTCCTGCTGAAAAGGGAATGGGAGTGTCACGTCTGCTTCTTCACGTGGTACCAATCAGAGGGAGATTGCAGTACTACTGTCCAGGGAACACGAGAGCATCTTGATTATCTGACTTGGGTTACTTCTGAAATCCTGTTRCCTGTATAGTGCACCACTTTCGACAGTAGCTTAGTGCACTACTTTTGAGCAGCGCCCTAGWCAAAAGTAGTGCACTACAGTGAATTTGCACTTCACTTGGAAAAAGCTATCTTCCACAGAGATTTTTAATTTATAGACATGAATACATTTGCAATTCTGTGTTGAAAGCAGCATTTTACTACACCCGCAATAACATCTGCTAAATATGTGTATGCGACCAATAACATTTTATTTGACTGTTATGTAAATTGTTTGATTGGTCTAGCAAGCTGTCTGAAAAAGAAAATAACAAATAAGACTAATCCCACCCTGTAAATTGCTGCTCCTCATTTCACATTTCAGAGTACAAAAATGCAATGAATTTGTTATTACTGTGGAGGTACCATGTACTTTTTGAATAAATAACAGTTAAGTTGTGTATAGAATGGGCTTCTGTACCCTAATATCTCTAGACAAATCCATTGACTTCTATATATTTGTGTGGTTGACAAGGGCCACAATGTCGTGATTATAGGCACAACTGAATAGAACAATAGAAGAATGGGGAAACAACACATTTAGCTGTGTGTCTTTCTTTGAGCAGCTAGACAGACATGAACTTCCTTCACCTGTATGCTTGGTTATAATACAACCCAGGCTTACTTCTCAGTTTRTTGCTCTGTGAGTGGTTGTGATTTCTCACGGAGCGAGCTACTGTAACATAAGGTTATGATGCCAAACTTAGTTCTGCAGCCAGCCAGCCCAGCAGCCTCTGACCCACTTCTGTCTRGCCTCTCCTCTCCAGGCTGGGTAGAGGAGTTAAAGATAAATTAAGGTGGAGGTATCAGGGATGGYGGGGATGATTTATTTTCCCTCGACCACATCTCTCTCACAGGAAGGAAGGAAGGAATCAAACAGGAAGAGAAAGGGACCACAGAGGCGGATGTAGGCTACAGAAGATGTCACCGTTCCAATCGGGTTGGGTGTACAGTAGTCTACATATCTATGGTCGATCCCCATTCAAATAAAATTATACTGTATGTAGTTCTATGCTGTATATGATTAAAATGTTGTTTTGAATTTTTTGAATTGTTTACAAATATGTTATACTGTAGATTTAAAAACATATGGTTACAGGGAATTCTCTTCATATGTTTGGTTCTATAATTCAAGCATCACTCTTAAATGTTGACCATTGTTTACAACTATGTTATAGGCCTAGACTAAGAAATTAAGCTGTATTTGTATTGATTTGAGTTGAAAAGATAAAGTTACAAGTAATATTCATGACCATTTATTACACTTAATTAATACTATTCCCAGCAGGTTCCTGGTAAATATCTAATGATGTTGTTTTATTCGTCTGTGTGTAAAACAAAATATGTGGGAATATAACTATTACAAAACAGAATTATTAGGGAGGAAATATTTCCACCTGGGTCCATACTGTAGCTTAGCTGTGGTGTTAAGACAGGTGCAATAACGACCCCTCCTCCATCGTGAAGCCCTCTCTCTRTCTCTCTCTCTCTGCTCCCCCTCTCCTCCACTCTATTCTGCTCGGTTTATCAGCCGCCTGTTTCCAAACCCCATCATTCCCTGCGATACCCCGGGCGCGCGAGCTCAGCAGCTGTAGCGCGCACACCACGTTCCATTTCAGAAAACGATACTTAAAACAGAGAGAAAAATAACATTAGAATCGGTTTACCCAGTCCACGAAGTCTTCGAAGTTTTGGCAGTTTTTGGTTTCACTCCAAACGAAGGTGAAGACGTAGGCTAGAGGAGGAGAGAAGTCGCGAACCCTCGGCTCCAATCTCTCAAGGTAAGCTGTAGGCTATTGTTTTATTCTCTCATCGCTATATGTAAAAACAACAACAACTAAAAAGAATACGGGTCTGGTATATGGAATCGAAGTTCAAGTACAGAATAAGTACATTTATATTAATTAACATTTTGTATAGCCTATAGACTAGCCTATTACTGATTTGAATAGCCTATTGAGTTTTCCCTGTCTCACTTCAAAAACATGGTCACTTGAAAAACTACAGTGATATTTCTAAAATGTGTGGTTTCATTTGGGTAGGCAATAAGACAGGGATCATAAACTAGATTCAGCRTCGGGACGATGTTTTCTTAAGTGGATGGTCAGGGGGCCAGAACATAATTTAAATAATTTGAAGAATGCAAATTGACTGCAAGAACCCAAAAGGATGGGTATAGCATTTGACTAAAACATAATAATTTCAAACCTTGTTTACATTTGAATACGATCACATATACAGTATCTCCCTATTATGTGTAGAAATACTTTGAAACAGATTTCCATATAGTATATATATATATATATATACAGTATATATATACATACTGGCACTGTATACATATATACACATATATATATATATACTATTTGGAAATCTATATGTATATATATACTATATATACAGTGCCAGTCAAAAGTTTGGACACACCTACTCATTCAAGGATTTTTCTTATTTTTTTTTTACTATTATCTACATTATAGAATAATAGTGAAGACATCAACAATATGAAATAACACATATGGAATCATGTAGTAACCAAAAAAGTGTTAAACAAATCAAAATATATTTMATTTTTGAGATTATTCAAAGTAGCCACCCTTTGCCTTGATGACAGCTCTGCACACTCTTGTCCTTATCTTAACCAGCTTCATGAAGTAGTCACCTCCCATGCATTTCAATTAACAGGTGTGCCTTTTTAAAAGTMAATTTGTGGAATTTCTTTCCTTCTTAATGCGTTTGAACCAATCAGTTGTGTTGTGACAAGGTAGGGGTGGTATACAGAAGTCAGCCCTATTTGGTAAAAGACCAAYTCCATATTATGGCAAGAACAGCTCAAATAAGCAAAGTGAAACGACAGTCCATCATTACTTTAAGACATGAAGGTCAGTCAATCCGGAAAATTTGAAGAACTGTGCAGTCGCAAAAACCATCAAGCACTATGATGAAACTGGCTCTCATGAGGACCGCCACAAGAAAGGAAGACCCAGAGTTACCTCTGCAGCAGAGGATAAGTTCATTAGAGTTAACTGCACCTCAGATTGCAGCCCAAATAAATGCTTCATAGAGTTCAAGTAACAGACACATCTCAACATRAACTGTTCAGCGGAGACTGCATGAATCAGGACTTCGTGGATACTTGCTTGGGCCAAGAAACACGAGCAATGGACATTAGACCAGTGTAAATCTGTCCTTTTGTCTGATGAGTCCAAATTTGAGATTTTGGTTCCAACTGCCGTGTTTTTGTGACACGCAGAGTAGGTGAACGGATGATTTCTGCATGTGTGGTTCCCACCGTGAAGCATGGAGGAGGAGGTGTGATGGTMTGGGGGTGCTTTGCTGGTGACACTGTCTGTGATTTATTTAGTATTCAAAGCACACTTAACCAGCATGGCTACCACAGCGTTCTGCAGCGATACTCCATCCCATCTGGTTTGCGCTTAGTGGGACTATAATTTGTTTTTCGTCAGGATAATGACCCAACACACCTCCAGTCTGTGTAAGGGCTATTTGACCAAGAAGGAGAGTGATGGAGTGCTGCATCAGATGACCTGGCCTCCACAGTCACCTGACCTCATATTGTTTGGGAGAAGTTGGAATGCAGAGTGAAGGGAAAGCATCCAACAAGTGCTCAGCATATGTGGAAACTCCTTCAAGATTGTTGGAAAAGCATTCTAGGTGAAGCTGGTTGAGAGAATGATAAGAATGTGCAAAGCTGTTATCAAGGCAAAGGGTGGCTACTTTGAAGAATCTAAAATATATTTTGATTTGTTTAACACTTTTTTGGTTACTAAATGATTCCATATGTGTTGTTTACTAGTTTTGATGTCCTCACTATTCTTTTACAATGAAGAAAAAAGTTAAAAAATACCACCTACCATCCAGTCAATGCTGCTGAAACATCTGAGACATAATCTCTCTTGACAGAAAACTTGCTCACCCTGAGATACTGTTTTGCATTCCAAATGGCACCATTTACATTTTTGTCATTTAGCAGATGCTCTTATCCAGAGAAACTAGAGTTACAGTAGTTCCTCACTGAAGGCCACATCAAGAGAATTTTTGACCTTGTCAGTTCAAGGATTTGAAACAGCGATCTTTCAGTTATTGGACCAACACTCTTAACCGCTAGGCTACCTGGCACCCCATATTTGACCTGGACACTATGTGCCATTGTCAGAAGAAGTGCTCTATATAGGGGATGGGGTGCCATTTGGGACTCAGGCGCTGTGTACATTGTTTTTTTTTGGTCAAAACAGCTGGCCATTTTTACTCCCTTTCACAACTTTATTTTGGCGATTCATTCACTCACTCGTTGCTACTCTTACATGAAGGTGAGGAGGACAGAGAGGTGTTTTGTTACTCCATCTGGATGATGAATAATCGATCTTGGCTACAAGAGAGGGGGGAGTTGGGGTGGGGGAGAGTGTGTGGAGAGAGGGAGAGAGAGAGAGAGGGAGAGAGAGAGAGAGAGAGAGAGAGAGAGAGAGAGAGGTGGCTAGCTGGCTGGCTGGCAAGCAGGCAGGGTGATGAGGAACTCACGACTTAAAGCTTTCTGACACATTTATCTGTGTCCTTTCAAAGTCACTGGGCTAGATTCAAGGCTGTAAGCTGTTTGTACACCAGAGCCATGGAGTTAAATAGAACACTGTATCGCTATAGCCAGGGCAGTGGCTCCAAGCTGATCAGCCAATTCCCTGTGTATTCACTTTCATTTATTTTATGCCCATTTTCACAAGACTACAATGATTAGCAGATGTGAAGTTCATTTCCCAATGGTATATTTCCCAATAATAATAGTGCCATTGTAGACCTACAGTAGTAGATGGTGACATCTGTTTGAATTATCAGGCACCAGTCAGGTACAGATCTACTGAAGGGATCTGAGGACCATCATTGAGAAATTCAATACCACATTTCATTATCTAAGTACAGAAGGGACAACTGTATACCAAGACCACCCTTAACTTCAGCAACTTAACCCTGAGGGATTTAAAAAAATTGTGGTTACTTATTTTGTACTGTACATATCCTGTACATCATTAATGTTGTCACATTTGATCATGACCTGCAGGTAGGGATCAGTGCAGTAAAAGCCCTGGCAGGCAGCAGATGTTCTATGAACGTTCCTCCTCTGTTAGACACGCTCCCTCAAGAAGGTGTGTTTCTCCTTTGAGATCTGGTTTCATTTTCTTTATTATTATTWTTTTTTACCAAGTCCAATATCCCCAGCAGACTATGCAGCCTACCAGGAGTTTACAGTACGGCTCTAATTGATTTGTTTCTTCAGTGAGCTTTTAGGACAGCAGCATTGTTCAAGCATGCAATATTATGCAGGCAAGCAGTTTGTTCTCTKCCCTCTTCATTGTTATACCGGTGGCTGAGGGTCCCATGGGGTTTCCAAGCAGGGCCTCCATAGCAACGGAGACAGAGATGAGAGGGTTTTTGCGGTGGCACCTTTAATCTGGAAGAGATCCTGGTGGCTCTGCATCACTGTGACAAACGGCTGGATGTCACACCACCCAGTGACCTCTGCAGGTCAGTTGGCCAGTTAGTCCACTCCTATACTCCTCACAGCTCACGTAGAATGTATTACACATAACTTGCAACCTGGAAGATAAAAACCAAATGTTACGGGTACTGTTAATGATTGCACAGAAAATTATTGCGATCAATTGGCTCAAACCACAGCCGTAAGTCAATGGACTCAACGACTGAAAAATGTGTATGCAATGGAAAATATGACAACCAGGTTGCAATTAAAGATGGCTACTTTTTTGTCCAAATGGACTCCCATCAGATTGTACCTTGCCCAATAATTGTATAAACAAAAAGAGGGACGTACGCGGGGGTGTGTGGAATATATCCCTTCATTTAATGAATCCTGTAATTCTTAGAGTTATTTCTTATTTTGGTCCTTTTAGGGATGTTTAATTTTTAAAGAAATMACTTAATTTCATGTTTATTTTGTTTGTTTTTATGGCGCTCTTTCCTTTGTCCTCTAAAAACAGAGCATGACGTCGAGGTTCACATAGTGTTCGATAACGTCTTTTTTTTAAAACTTTTTGAACTTCATAAATAAAGATAAAAAATAAATAAATAAATAAAAAATATTACACAACAACAGAGCATCTAACAGTTTTTCACTCACTGGATGCTTTCTACTATACAGTCGCTAATCTTCTGCATGGACCTAGGTCCCCCACAGCTTACCTAGATGTTCTCAGAGAGCATACGTTTTTACCTGCACTCAACTGGATATCTCCTTTCTGTCATACAAATACAATACATCTTTGTTGCTTCGTTATACAGAGACAATGGAAATGTTGTTATTTTTGCTGTCACAGTTCAGTACCCTCCCAGACCCACCACACACACGACAGGTGTCACGCCCTGGCCTTAGTTATCTTTGTTTTCTTTATTATTTTAGTTAGGTCAGGGTGTGACATGGGGGATGTTTGTGTGTTTTTTGTCTAGTCTAGGGTGTTTGTATTBTATAGGGGMMTTTGTAGAGTTCAWGGGGTTGTGTTCAGTGTAGGTGTTTATGTAAGTCTATGGTTGCCTGGATTGGTTCTCAATCAGAGACAGCTGTCTATCGTTGTCTCTGATTGGGAGCCATATTTAAGGCAGCCATAGGCATTAGGTAGGTTGTGGGTAATTGTCTATGTTTGACGTTAGTAGCTTGTGTCTGCACTTTCGTTTGTTAGCTTCACGGTTGTTTTGTTTAGTTTGTATTAGTTTCGTGTTCGTTTCATCTTCTCAAATAAAAGAAGATGTATCTATATCACGCTGCGCCTTGGTCCTCTCTTTCACCTAAAGACGATCGTGACAACAGGCTTTTAATATAAACAATATAGTCATGCAATGGAGCTGTCAGTTAAACTATCATTTCCATCCTACAAGGCTTCCTTTGCCACAGAAGGGTACTGTAATGTTACTAATGAAGGAAAGAGCTAAATCAATATTTAAATCTATTAATGATCACATTCACCACACTCCTTATCAATAATGCAAGATAGCAGGGCAGATTCACAGATACATATATCATCTGGATAGAACTGTGCCTCCCATGGGCAGTGCTGGCTGTGAAGTTTTATTTTCATGTTGCCCTTTCTAGCACAGTTCCAGCAACTACAGAGAATGTGGAACCAGGCCATAGCGGTACAGGCTTGGTCTGGCTCTTTCAGCTGGATTCTAGGCCTGGCAGGGTAGGTTGCTCATCATGCGCCATAGCAGACCTGAGTTCAAATATGATTGGAAATCATTTCAAAAACGGAATCTGGGCAAATAGAAGAGTCGCAGTAACTGTCAACCCATCCGGCACTCCAGGCAGGCTAATGCAAACGCTGAAAGGTTTCAAACAGTGTTTGGACCCAGACTTTCTCCAAAGTGGTCAATATAAAAGCCATGTTCACAGGGAGCAGTCTGTTGTCTGTTCTGGGCTTCAGATAAGAGCATATAACAGAGTTTGAAAGATAGTGAAGAGAGTGTAATCTAAAGGCAGATAAATAGAGGGTATATAATATGAAGCATAACCAGTGAGGCACAAGAAACTCTGTGTTTGAAATTTCTCTCATCTCCACAAGAGACACTGGCTTCCTGGCTCTGGCAATTCCCTTACACTGAGAGAGGTTTATAAAGAATTCATTACCCTTTTGTATCCATAGGAAAGTTCATTTGTAATTTTAGTGCCTCGGTGTCTCTGACCCGTGTGTCTAAATATTGACTGTCTCTGACCCGTGTGTCTAAACATTGACTGTCTCTGACCAGTGTGTCTAAATATTGACTGACTCTGACCCGTCTGTCTAAATATTGACTGTCTCTGACCCGTGTGTCTAAATATTGACTGTCTCTGACCCGTGGTGTCTAATAATTGATGGACTCTGACCCGTCTGTCTAAATATTGACTGTCTCTGACCCGTCTGTCTAAATATTGACTGTCTCTGACACTTGTGTCTAAATATTGACTCATGGACATGGGTCGCATTTCAGTTAAGTTTAGTAAGATAAGAGGCTGTTGGATCTGATACCTGAGATTGACAGGAATGGAGATGAGAACGTGTTTCTCTGGACACCAGGGATTTACTCAGGAGAGTGGAACATCTATAGCCTGGTACCATTATCTGTTTGTGCTGTCTTGCCAACTCCAATGGTCATTGCCATGGCAAGACAGCACAAGCAGATTTGGGACCATGCTAGAAGGTCTCAAGAGTGTTCAGATGTAGATGTTGTTCTGTGTAGACTGGCCATCGCCCTATGTGGTGGAAGYTGTTGTTTCAGCTCTACTGAGTGTCGCAGCCCACTGTGCAGTATAAGCCCTAGGTGTTACACTTGAGGGATGGACATCCTTTTCTAGCCCACYAGATAATTGATTTGTTCKGCCAGTGATGCGTTAAACTGTTAAACCTACAGTATTTCCATTTTACACACACATCTGAGACCAAGACCTTTTGGCCTGCTTAACTGCCAGTCATATGTCTGTTGCCCTATTTACTGTGTTGTAGCTAACGATGCTTTCAACTCACCCAGAGGAGATGAACTGGACTAAGCTAGATCAGTGGGCATCCATCCACRGAGAACCCAAATGCAGTGTTCATTTTGGTTCTCATTTTTTGATTTAGTCTAGTCTTTGTCATTTTGACAAAAATATCTCTAATGTTTGTAATTTGAGTAATGATTTAGTCTKGTTATTSTCAAAATGACAAAAACAGTGGACCATTTTAGTCAACTAAATGRACTTTCATTTTACTCAAATKAGGTTTGTATTGCCTCATTAATGTATTGCAAACATACGTAGTCTTGTCCTTCCAACATGTTTTTTTGCATAACATCCTATTCTCTTCCCAACAGCAGAAATATGACAAACATATGAGAAAAATATTATATTGCATAAGAATTATCTGGCCATGTAAATTCCTAATTCAGCCTACATAGATACTGCACATTACATACAGAACGAACAGGCACACGCAGAGAGCAAGACAGAGAGAGAGAGAGAGAGAGAGAGAGAAAGAAAGAAAGAAAGAAAGAAAGAAAGAAAGAAAGAAAGAAAGAACGAAAGAAAGAAAGAAGAAAGAAAGAAAGAAAGAAAGAAAGAAAGAAAGAAAGAAAGAAAGAAAGAAAGAAAGAAAGAAAGAGAAGCACAATCACCAGATGGTGCTTCAAAGTACTGACAAAGTAGTATGGGTTGCACCTCTGTCACGCGGTCGCGTCATTGCCATTGTTATCGAAGTTCCACAGACGCCACAGACACATTAATGTCCACAAGTTGAACGGGAGCTAATGACGGTTTCACCCAGTGATGTAGTCGAGTCACTAAACCTCGAGTCCGATTCGAGTCCCAAGTCCCCTGTGCTCGAGTTCGAGTCCAAGTCCGAGTCACCAATGATCGAGTCACCAGTCCCTATTGCTGAAGTCCGAGTCCCAGTGCTCGAGTCACCAGTCCCTATTGCTGAAGTCCGAGTCACCAATGATCGAGTCACCAGTCCCTATTGCTGAAGTCCGAGTCCCAGTGCTCGAGTCCTGGTCCAAGTGCTCAACTAGCCTAGTTTTAGAACGGCCATCGATATGCTTAATGAACTTAAAAGGCGGCCTGCCTATGTACGATAGAAAGACAAAAGCTGTTTTCTCAGAGGAAAAGAGGGAAACTTGACTACGTTGGCTACAGCACCTTTATATGAAATGCAGTGGGAAAAGTGGTAGGGTTGAGCAAGACTAGAAATTCAAAGACAGCCTATTTTTCTGGAGCCTGCTTTTAAGTGAGAAAAAAATATAGCTAGACTGTTGTTTTACTATTAAACTCAATTCTGCTATTGTTTTTAATTTGGTAAAGCAGCTTGTGTTTCTTAACCAGGCAAATGATAGCTAACTAGAAGGCTGGTGGTGACTGGTTAGCTAAAGTSAAGCATTTCATGGGGCACTATAKCCACATATGAGTTCAATTGGTACAGAATTCTCACTCACGGGTWCAACAAATACGGCCTCTTACAAGGTACGTCTCAAAATATAACAAGCCAATACCGTGCACKCACTAGTGGTCAAAAGGTTTTTGGCGCACCAAAGATACGGTATGCTATTGTATTCTGTGGGGTGAGTACCATTCGAAATACAGCAATTTTCCCACAGTACACCATAACTTACAGCATGTTACACATTTCAGAGTTTTGTTTACTCTTGATAATACCTCATATTGATATTACCTCATATGTTACTTATGTTATATGTCTGTCTACTTCATCCAGAATTGGCCTAGATCAAATCCACTCAATATTGCTATGGAAAGGGGGATACCTAGTCAGTTGTACAACTGAAAGCGTTCAACTGAKATGTGTCTTCTGCATTTAACCCAACCCCTCTGAATCAGAGAGGTTCGGGGGGCTGCCATAATCAACATCCACAGCGCCCGGGGAAGAGTGGGTTAACTGCCTTGCTCAGGGGCAGAWCCACAGATTTTTACCTTGTCAGCTCAGGGATTRGATCCAGCAATCTTTCAATTACTGGCCCAACGCTCTAACAACTAGGCTACTGTACCTGCCACCACGGAGCATGGGGAAGTGGTGCAGTATTTGGGGTTGTACTCCTTGAAGGCCCATTTCCTCTTTGTTATTTATGTCTGTTCCATGCTAATATTGAGTTTAAGAAAACATATATTTGTACAGTAGTTTTTAGGGATGCGTGTTAGAAAATTAGCCCAGGCTATAAGTCTTCACCAGGGGTCCCCAAGTACATTCCGCGCGGGGGTCCCCAATTACATTTTCCTTGAGCGGATGGTCGGGAGGCCGGAACATAGTTATAAATAATTTGTACACTTCAAATTGACCGAAGAATCCCAGACATATTTCTGAAAAACGGAATCATTTCTAACCTCGATTTCCTTTGGGATACGWTCACCATATGCCTCTCTATTTATGTGTGGGAATACTTGGGAACAGATTTCTAGAATAAAATCCCCCAAAACCCTYGCCTGACACTGTGGRGCATTATTGCTGTTAAAGAGAGACYGATCTCCAAATGTCYCTGTCCAATCAGTGGTYCTGGTATCACAGCAGTCTCTATTGCTAACGGTCCATGGTGAGAAAGCATTCTCCTCTCTGATTTGACTGTTTCAGTGGCTGGACCCATTGCTGTCCTAGTCGTGGTGCTACTATATGGCCATATATCCCCTAAGGGTGGGTGATTTGCATCTCGATAGCACCACACATGTCTGCAATTTTCTAAAAAAAATTCTTCAGTGAAATAGTGAATAAATCTGGAATATACCGTGATATAAAATGTATTTTATACCGCCCACCTATGTGAATTACTGAATCGTTTACAGTATGTTAGAGGTCCTTGTCATCTCTGCTCTGATTCAGGCAGGCAGARGGACGCTGGACGCTAAGGCAATATGGCACATCATCTGGAGTCAAGGTGTTGTGTTCAGGTGTTGATTGAACAACATGTCAATCTGGGAATGCAAAATGGTAGAATTCTCCTTAAAAAAAGCAACTACACATTTTGACATGCCAAAATCATTTCACATTGGGAACTCCCATGGGTTTCTTCCCAATTCCACCCTGGATTGTGTTCTTCTGCTGGAGGTTGGTTCACCCTAATTTGATTTATTTTCTCCCTCTGGCCCTGCCCCTGGCCCTGCCCCTAGAGAGCATTCATGGCCACAATGTGACCCCCGTGTGTCAGTGAGGTCCCTCAATGTCGACCAGAGCACAGGTTAATGACACCAACAGGGACACAGCAGAAACAACAGTCCACTGTTGTAGAGCAGTTACAGTGCTATTCAACAGGCATGGTGTGTGGTACACTCTTAGAAAAAAAGGTGCTGTCTTGAACCTAAAGGGGTTCTTCGGCAATAGCAGAACCCTTTGAAGAACACTTTTTGGTTCAAAGTTAATTACTGACTGCCAGCTGATCCCTGTCCCATCCACTAGGGTTCTCATTAGAACTCAGAACATAGGAAATGGGATAGACTTACAGTACAGTACAGGGTTTCGTTATAGTGCCCACATGACTTACAGTACAGGGTTTGGTTATAGTGCCCACATGACTTACAGTACAGTACAGGGTTTCGTTATAGTGCCCACATGACTTACAGTACAGAACAGGGTTTCGTTATAGTGTCCACATGACTTACAGTACAGTACAGGGTTTCGTTATAGTGTCCACATGACTTACAGTACAGTACAGGGTTTGATTATAGTGTCCACATGACTTACAGTACAGAACAGGGTTTGGTTTTAGTGCCCACGTATCTTACAGTACAGTACAGGGTTTGATTATAGTGTCCACGTGACTTACAGTACAGTACAGTGTCATGACGTGGCCATTTCTGGGTATAGATAGTGGCTTCCCCCTCTCTCTCACTCTCTCCTACACCCAGGTTCTGTTATCTCATGTCGTAAATTCCTGGCGGAGACTCTCTCCCCCTGGCCATGCAGAAAGAACAAAGGATTTCACATGGCGAACTCCTAAATCCCCAAAATGGGAATTTGAAACAAAATGTCCACTTGTGAGAAGGTGGGAATGGTCCGTGGACACTTAAGGGACGGGTATGACGAGTGTGTTTCATTTGGTGACCTCAGAGAGGACAGGAAACACACATAACTATATCTCTGAATGTGTACATTTCTCAGTTATAGGGTTTGCATCTGATTCTTGTATAAAATGAATGAGTAAAGWTAAAYCTATTTGTGAGATGATGTAATGTGATGTTAAACCTTTAATGCGAGAGAATTGTATTCCTTTTAAAGTTTAACTAAGCATTGGCCCGCCCCCGTGAGCACAGATATGATCTGGCGTCATAGAACAGCCTTTTATATTGTTACGAATAAAATCCCCTCCTGAGGAAATCCTCTTCAGACCACAAAAACCTCAGTGTCCGCTAAGGTTGCAATGGTTGTTGAATTCCTAACGGCATCCCGTGGGAGCACTGCGTACACGGCTGGAAATGGTTAAACTCTGAGACTATCGATCCCGACAGAATAAGAGCAAATCTTAGATACTAATTACTAGTCTGCAGCTAGAAATTATGTAAACCTGGGATGCTATTACCGACAACCGCAAAACATCTATACTATGAGAACATTTCTGAATGGTACTCTGAAGTATCCATTCTAACCACGAAATACTTTGATCTTCAGGGAAGCAGAGAGAGAGAGAGAAAGGGACTCGGATGAACTCTCCAACAGACGGACTGACGATTCCAACAGAGATCACGATGACACACTGGGCGTAAATATATATCGATTGCGATTTTCCCAAATGAGTGAGAGTTCATGTGCAAAAATTAGCATTTCAATTAATATAATTATCAACGTGTGTAGTGATCCCTTTTGTCTTTCCTGCTCTCTCAGTCCACACCCACTTCCCTTTGTCCACCAAGCCGTCATATCGGCTTAGCCCACTAGGGAACCTCCCCTATCATTTCCTTGTAACCATATCTACTGTATGTTTGTTATGCATTTCTGTGAATGTTTAGTTAGATAGATGTTTGGAATGAGACTGACGTCAGGTAAATAATAATTCATTAATAAGAAGACTAATTGTCAGATATTAAAATATCTGAAGAGTTATATTAGGAAAAATTATAACTTTGTAATCTGAAGATTTCCTTGGTGCCCCGACTTCCTAGTTAATTACATTTACATGATTCGTTTAATCACGTAAAAATAATTACAGATAATTGATTTGATAAAATAACAGTTTTCAATTTAATGATGCCAAAGACACGACAACAGGTTGGTTATAGTGCCCACGTGTTTACAGTACAGTACAGGGTTTGGTTATAGTGCCACATGACTTACAGTACAGTACAGGGTTTGGTTATAGTGTCCACATGATTAGATACAGACAGGGTTTTTTTAGTTCCACATGACTTACAGTACAGTAAGGGTTTGGTTATAGGCTCACATGACTTACAGTACAGTACAGGTTTGGTTATAGTGCTCACATGACTTACAGTACAGTACAGGGTTGGTTATAGGGCTCACATACTTACAGTACAGTACAGGTTTGTTATAGTTCCACATGACTTACCAGTACAGGGTTTGGTTATAGTGTCCACATGACTTACAGTACAGTACAGGGTTGGTTATAGTGTCCACATGACTTACAGTACAGTACAGGGTTTGGTTATAGTGTCCACATGACTTACAGTACAGTACAGGTTTGGTTATAGTGTCCACATGACTTACAGTACAGTACAGGTTTTATGTGTCACATGACTGACATTACGTACATGGTTGTTATAGTGCTCACATGACTTACAGTACAGTACAGGGTTTGTTATAGTGGCCACATGACTTACAGTACAGTACAGGGTTTGGTTATAGTGTCCACATGACTTACAGTACAGTACATGGTTTGGTTATAGTGCTCACATGACTTACAGTACAGTACAGGGTTGGTTATGCACTGACTTATAAAGTAAGGTTTGCATGTCCCACATGACTTACAGTACAGTACATGTTTGGTTATAGTGCCCACATGACTTACAGTACAGTACATGTGATCGTTATACTGCATGAATAGAATGTTAGAGATTTAGAATAAAGGTCTCCTACGGTGCGTCCAAATCCACTTCAAAGCTGATAATCCTCTACCTCACACTGTTCATACATTAAGCCTTGAGGTTGTCATACATTAATCTACTTCGGGTTTGTCATACATAAGCTACCTGGGTTTGTTCATACATTAAGCTACCCTGGTTTGTCATACCATAAGCTTACGTGGTTGTCTTTTAGTCTATGGTTTATCATTTAGCTACTTGGGTTTGTCATACATTAAGTTACTTTGCTTTGTCATACAATTATTCTATCTTGGGTTTGTCATACATTTAGCTACCTTGGTGTCATACATTAAGTTACTGGCTTGTCATACATTAAGACTACTTTTGGGTTTGCATACATCAAGCTACCTTGGGTTTGTCATACATTAAGCTACATTGGTTTTGTCATACATCCATCTACCTTGGGTTTGTCATACGATTAGCGTACTTGGGTATGTCATACAGTCCATACTATGAGTATTGTTTCATACATTAGCTACCTTGGGTTGTCATAACTTTAGCTACCTTGGTTGTCATACATTTAGCTACCTTGGTTTGTCATACATACTAACCTTGTTTGTCATACATTATCTACCGGGTTGTCATACATATTATCTTTGGGTTTTGTCATACATAGCTACCTTGGGTTTGTCATACATCAATCTACCTTGGTTTGTATACATTAAGCTACCTGGGTTTGTTGATACATTTATCTACCTCTGGGTTTTGTCTACATTAAGCTACCTTGGGTTTGTCATACATTTAGCTACCTTGTTGGCCATACTACCTTGGGTTTGTCATACATTCAGCTACCATTGGTTTGTCATACATTAACCTACCTTGGTTTGTCATGCATTAAGCTACCTTGGGGTTTGTATACATGTAAGCTACCTCGGGTTTGTCATAATCTATCTACCTTGGGTGTTTGTCATACATTAAGCTACCTTGGTTGTGATTACATTAGTACCTTGGTTTGTCATACATTAATCTATCTGGGTTTCATTTAGGTAACATTAATCTATCTTGGGTTTGTCTATACATCAAGCTAACCTTGGGTTTGTCATACATATCTACCTGGGTTGTTTCAATACATAACTAGCTTGGGTTTGTCATAAATTAAGCTACCTTGGGTTTGTCATAACATAAGCTACCTTGGTTTGTCAACTAAGCTACCTGGGTTGATACATTATCTACCTTGGGTTTGTCTAACATTTATGCTACCTTGGGTTTGTCATACATTAATCTATCTTGGGTTTGTCATACATTAATCTATCTTGGGTTTGTCAATACATTATAATTACCTTGGGTTTGTCAACATCAAGCTACCTTGCTGGTATACATTAAGTTACCTTGGCTTTGTCATACATTAAGCTACCTTGGGTTTGTCATACATTAAGCTACCTTGGGTTTTACATTTTGACAATGGTTCTGTCTGCCTGACTGCAGAGATTATTTCCGGGCCCAGCATGCTTTTACTGTATGCTGTAACACCCATGTAATATCAGATGGATATCAGACCTATGCCAGCCAAGCATTTTTTTAATTGCCTCCTGAACCCTATAGGCTAAACAAGTGTTAAACAAGCTGATATAATACTAACTGCCTTTTGGGCCTAGTGTGTCTCAGTGGTGATTGGAGGGGTCTGGCTGGAGGAAGGAGGAAGTGGAGGTGACAGACAGCCATGATGAAGGATGTGGTTGTCTGGAGAAGAGGCTCTGGGGAGGTTATGTGCTGCTGGAGCACTTTATGACTGTGTCTGTGGCCTCATCTGAGATTGGACCGAGGGAGAGACACAATGTAGCGTGTTTACTGGATTTAAGTCAAATGCTTGTGTTCCCAGTCTCTCTATCATATTGTTGTTTTTCTGGACGGTTATTAGGGGAAGGAGGGACCCTGAGATTAGGGACCTCTCGGGGTGTTTACATTTTGTTAAAAAATWAAATCAGCCATACAGGTTCAGATTTCTGTGGCGGTGGTAGCAGTGGTAAAATATGATTTTATACGTGGTGYATTTTGTGGTTTAAGATTCTCACACTGCTATTCTCTGGTTACAGGATGGATCACTCCACTTGGTACTGTCAAGGTCGTCTGGAGGGATTCTCTAACTGACACTATCCATGGCAGTTGATTTCATGTGCTCCGTCAGTTTCTTGACTGTCTGAAAAACAACACGTAGAAAAGGTGAGCCTCTGGTCTGCTTCCTTCACTTCACAGGTCAGTCTAAAATTACATTGGTGAGCAGTGATTGAGAAACTCTCAGCACAGATCTATAAAAGGGAAGCGTAGAACAATGAGAACCAGACATCACACTATGAGAAAAATGGGCAGGAAATTAATGAAAGGAAGGACAGTAGAACCATTGTAAACGTATAATGGGTTGGGTCTCAGTTACAGGACTATGCACACAACTGGTATCAGTCACATATAACCAGTATAAAGTCTAGCCTATATACAGGGTTTTCTATTTGAAAAACGTCCCTGTTGGACAGAATGGAGGGTTTGACAAAGTATTATTGTTACATTTCGTTTGAAGCACCATCAATATCAAATTTTAAAGCAGTGCCTGTTTGAATTAAGGGTACCGGTAGTTGTCTGTGTCATCCAGAGCTCTAAACTAGGGCAACGATATAGAAAAGGCTGCATGGTGTGTGTGTGTCTTATATGTGGGAAGTACATGTGTATCTGGGGTGGGTAAAGCTTACTGTATGCTTCCCAGTCTAAACAGTTTGTGCATATATCATGAAAAAAAATTGAAGTTTTTGTTCGTTTTGGTCTTCAGCAGGTTTTGTTTTTCAAAACCTGCTGAAAAAACCTGCTGCACACAATATTTTTTCTTGAGGCAAGTCAAAGTTCGGTACCGAAGTCTACTCTCCTTCGTCGGTCAACAACTGTACTACTCATAGTCAGTGGCATAGCACAGTTTCGCCTGGCCCCCCTCAAGGTCATTTGTTTTCTGCAAAACATTTTTTGCCATGGGACAGAGAGAAACATTTTCATTTTTATAGCTAATCTCATGCTATTTTACATGCCTTTTACCATGAGGCTGAGAGAAAATGTTGCTGTTTTATAGCTCAGGGACAATCTAAACTTTTTCTCCACAAATATTTGTCTTAATATTAACAGAATTTTAAATATATATTTTGATAGACCAAATTACCAGCTATCCCACCATGTAAAGGAACAAACTCCTCATTTATTTAATTGTTTTCATAAAATGCAATAAACTAGATTGTCACATTATGACCTTAGTTCCTTTTTTATGTCTTTATTTTGGTTTGGTCAGGGCGTGAGTTGGGGTGGGCATTCTATGTTCTATATTCTATGTTTTGTTCTATGTGTTGTAATTCTGTGTTTGGCCTAGTATGGTTCCCAATCAGAGGCAGCTGTCAATCGTTGTCTCTGATTGAGAATCATACTTAGGTATCCTGTTCCCACCTGTGTTTGTGGGTAGTTGTTTCCTGTTTTGTGTTTGTTTTCACCATTCAGGACTGTTTCGGTTTTCTTTGTCATTCACTTTGTTACTTTTGTATTTTTRCGTGTTCTGTTATATTAAAGTAACATGGACACMTACCACGCTGCATTTTGGTCCGATCCTTCATATTCCTCATCTGAAGAAGAAGAACATCGTTACATAGATAGACAGTATGTCAACTCTGTCAGACACCATAAAAGGCATTTCATTTTTACAATTATTGTCCAACAATTGTTTAATGGACTTGATTGTTTCGTTCTTTTTTTGTAAGATTTTATTTAGTTTTTTAGACATTAGACAATAGACATATACAAAGACAACAGACAATTTAACATTTCACAGACATGGATATACTAAACTTGACACGATGTTGGCTGGGARTTAATGCCCAACCTTCAACATAAAGYAAAAAGACGAYTAAAGACAAAAACACCAACTCAGACGTACATGAATTTCAACACAAATTAGTGAAATCATACTTGTTCAAAGCTACATGTTCCCACAGTATCCATACCCATCCTGTTTGTTCTCACATTTTTTCAAATGTTACATCCTTTGGACATTTCTAGGGCTTGTAATACTTTATGCCATATGGCTTGAAATTGTTCTGTAGCCGGGATTTTTTCAACATTTAAATGATTATGCATTTGATGCATTCACTGTCTTGACGATAGAGCATCATTTGAATTCCAGTTCTTAAGTAAAATAATGGTCCAAGAAAATAATGGTCCAACCCATTGGGTATCTCACCGCATCCTCACACGCCATGTCTTGAAATATGCAGATAGACGAATTAAAAGTACGTTTACATGGCAAACTTCTGATAGTCAGCTTTTCTAACTCCAGCCATAACGTTTGGACTTTATACTACTCCCAGAAGGCATGAATTATTGAGTCATTGTTTGTTTTACACTTAAGACATGACTCCGCCTTTGTGCTGTAGAATTTGTGTATTGGTTTATACTGRACTCTTAGAAAAAAGGGTTATTTGGGGTTACTGTATATAGAACCTTTAGGTTTTTTGGAAGAGATTATAGAAKCCTTTACTAAAAAAGGTTCTATATACACTATATACCCAGTYAAGGTAAAGAGCCTTGAGGGTTCTAGCCCTACCCCAGAGTGTAATGGAGGATTTTAGAAATCACTAGCTAACAAAGCTAACTCAGTCACCTCGAAATCTGAAATGACAGCTAACGTTCCCTTTTAATTTGTTTTAGCCATTTTCCATTGACATTTTTATCCATATTAATGATGCTGCTGCATAATTTCGCCTGGTCAGAAAAATGGTTAGCTGACGTCCACATCGTTAGCTCTATAGGCAAGGGGAAGATCACATTTATATTTTGCAACAATGTTGCCAAGGTCTGAGTGGCAAACAGCAAGGTCCATACAAACCTGTGTTGTTGCAAACTAAATGCTAGCTAGAAGCAAGAGGAAATACTGTGTTTAATAAAATCATACAGTCTTAGATAAAAATGGGGTTCAATATAGAACCTTTTGGTCAATTCAAAATTGAACTGCCATTCCGATTCAAAAACCAACTTCCAATCCATTCCAGCATGACTAATCAAGAGGATGGTGTTTGAACCAACTTCCAATCCATTCCAGCATGACTAATCAAGAGGATTGGTGTTACCAACTTCCAATCCATTCCAGCATGACAATCAAGAGGATGGTGTTTAAACCAACTTCCAATCATTCCAGCCATGACTAATCAAGAGGATGTGTTTGAAACCAACCTGCAAGTTAGCCACTTCAAGAGTAGAGGATCTCTCTTTTGGCTTCTGCTGACAACAACTGCATGTAAGTTGTTCTTCTACATCTTAATAATGATGTGTCTGCATAGCATTTTGTCTTCACTGTTATAACATGTGTGGTTATTATTATCACACATAGTGATAAGAAGATGGAATGTAACGTGAATTTGGATGATTGTGCTTTTCTTATAACTCATCTCGGTGTTCTATTTATGTGCTGTTCTATAAGCACATTTCTGTGTTCATGCAAGTGGCTGACTGTACAAATGCTCACTTATCAGTAGCTGCAATTTGGCAGTACGCCCAGGCGTTGTTTTGAGAACAAACGATATCTCCGTTTCAAGGTCTCAGCTTAGAGAGGAGAAGCCTCGTGAGGTGTTGGTCTGTCACATGTTATGAAACAGTATTGGTCGGTCACATGAATGAAACAAAACGGTAATGATTAATTAATGATGCTAAATCATACAAATATAACTTGTCTGTGTATTGTCTGTGTATAGCCGTCCCTGTGTAAGAATTTTTCCACAACACTCCTTTTCTTCTTCTTCGCTGAAACATATCAAGCAGGTAGCCCAGCAGCTAAAGAGTTTGACCTGTGGCAGGGGTTGGGCCTGTGGCCGAAAGGTGGCCGGTTCAGAATCCTGGGCAGGGTCCTGGCAAAAAATGGGCGGAATTGACCTGACACCTGTAGGGCTGCTGGGTTCACATCCTTGAGCAAGGCCCTTAACCCACAACATGCTCTCCATCCAAGGCTGCTGCTTAAACCTGTGTTTGTATCAACTGTATGTGTGAGGTCTGCTGTTTGGGGTGGTTGAGAACGGAGCTGTAACTAATGGATATTCTGTTGTATTGTAAAGAAGTCAGCCAGAGTTTATGTGGGTCATCATTCAAGCAAAGAGATGCCTCCCTGGCCACCTTTCCAAACTATGTTTGCATGTAATGAAAATAAATTCTCAAAARTATGCTGGAATTCATTTGTCCATTTTTTAATTGTTTAAATCATATTCTTAGCTCAAAAAAAAAGTTGTACTTTTTAATAGTAGTGACCACAATTAATACATGGCACCATGCCATGTATTTTGACCCATTCCTCCTGACAGAGCTGGTGTAACTGAGTCAYGTTTGTAGGCCTCCTTGCTCGCACACACTTTTTCCGTTCTGCCCACACATMTTCTATAGGATTGAGGTCAGGGCTTTGTGATCGCCACTCCAATACCTTGACTTTGTTGTCCTTAAGCCATTTTGCCACAATTTTGCAATTATGTTTGGAGTCATTGTCAATGTGGAATACCCATTTGCGACCAAGATTTAACTTCCTGACTGATCTCTTGAGATGTTACTTCAATATATCCACATCATTTTCCATCCACATKATTTTCCTTCCACATAATGCCATCTATTTTGTGAAGTGCACCAGTCCCTCCTGCAGCAAAGCACAACATGATGCTGCCACCCCCGTGCTTTACGGTTGGGATGGTGTTCTTCGGCTTGTAAGCATCCCCCATTTTCCTCCAAACATAACGATGGTCATTATGGCCAAACAGTTCTATTTTTGTTTCATCAGACCAGAGGACATTTCTCCAAAAAGTACGATCTTTGTCCCCATGTGCAGTTGCAAACCGTTGTCTGCCTTTTTTATGGCGGTTTTGGAGTTGTGGCTTCTTCCTTGTTGAGCGGCCTTTCAGGTTATGTCCAAATAGGACTCGTTTTACTGTAGATATAGATACTTTTATACCTGTTTCCTCCGGCATCTTCACAAGGTCCTTTGCTGTTGTTTCTGGGATTAATTTGCACTTTTCGCACCAAAGTACATTCATCCCTAGGAGACAGAACGCATCTCCTTCCTGAGCGGTATATGACGGCTGCGTGGTCCATGGTGTTTATACTGTGTTACTATTGTTTGTACAGATGAACGTGGTACCTTCAGGGTTTCGAAATTGCTCCAAGGATGAACCAGACTTCTGGAAGTCAAAAAAAAAAAATCTGAGGTCTTGGCTGATTCTTTAGATTTTCCCATGATGTCAAGCAAAGAGGCACTGAGTTTGAAGGTAGGTCTTGAAATACATCCACAGTGAACCTTCAATTGACTCAAATGATGTCAATTAGTTTATCAGAAGCTTCTAAAGCCATGACATAATTTTCTGTAATTTTCCAAGCTGTTTAAAGCCACAGTCAACTTAGGTATGTAAACTTCTGACTCACTGGAATTGTTGATACAGTGAATTATAAGTGAAATAATCTGTCTGTAAACAATTGTTGGAAGAATTACTTGTTTCATGCACACATAGATGTCCTAACCGACTTGCCAAAACTATAGTTTGTTGACAATACATTTGTGGAGTGGTTGAAAAACAAAGTTTATATGACTCCAACAAGTGTATGTAAACTTCCGACCTCAACTGTATAAGTGATTGTCAGTTGGATATTGCTTCTGCAAGGTTTTGTATATCTTACATTCATATGAGTATCATTTTCTGACTCAAATAGGATCCTCTGAAGATTGCTCTGATGTCCAAAAGATTTCAGATCTACATTTTGTTGACATACAATTTTTAAGTTGTATGTATTTGAAAATGTCTATGTTGGTCAGTCCAAAGTGCTTTTTAATTGTCATGGAATAATTGTATTTCCTATTACCAAGTCATTTACAGTTTCTATGCCTTTAGTTTACCATGTGGCCAATTCTCTGTGAATAAAGACAAGGTTGTTTCCATAGGGGTTTTGGAGGGAGTGATATTGGTTCTTGTAGAATTTGTTTCATTTTCTTCCATATTGTTATAATGTTCTTAACTGTGAAGTTAATGTTCTTAGCGTTTGTCTTTTAAAATAGACACAAAAAGATTCTGGGGATGAGCATGCGCATCTTCAATATGTACCCATTGTTCCTCTTTAGTGAATTGAATCTGTCTCAAGTAAAAGCCTTGGGTGGCGAGTTGATCCAATTCCAAGTCTGGAAGGTTTATAACACCCTCAGACTTAGAGACATGTAAAACTTTCCTTTTTATTCTATGAGTTTATTTGCCCATCTAGAGTCTGTTATGGCCGAGTATACTTTTRAAAGAATGTCTTCGGTGTGGTAATTGCTATTATTGAAAYAATATATAAAAACMTTGGGAGCTGTTCCATTCTAAAGAAGTTTATTCTACRTGTAAGATTTATGGGAAGATTGTTCCATTTKATTAGATCTGCTTTCATGTTGAGGAGTAATGGGATAAAGTTATCTTTATATATTTGTTGTTTGTTGTCACTTAAGTCTTTCTATTTTTGTTGTCCAATGATTGCTGATAGATCATGAGTTATTCTTTTATCTTTTTCCTATTGCCATCATTACATTTTTTCCCAAATACCTTTTAAATCTCAGTTTAAAGTATTCTGAAAATATTTMTAATATTAGTCAGGTATATCAGGGGATCGTCGGCTAATAAGTTCAGTTTATATTCATGTTTACCAATACTGATACCTGTTACGTGATTGCTTAATCAAAATMAATGCTTAATTCAATATGTAATACAAATCTCCAAATGTATTTTAGTTAGGTTTTTACAGCACTATTAAATGCTCCAGTGGTGGTAGTGGTTATTAAAGCGTTGGGCCAGTAACCGAAAGGTTGCTAGATCAAATCCACGAGCTGACAATGTAAACATCTGTTGTTCAACCCTTGAGCAAGCAATTAACCCACTGTTTCTAGGCTGTCATTGTAAATAAGAATTTGTTCTTAACTGACTTGCATAGTAAAAAAAAGTAGAGAACTTTACAGACCATGAGGGGTCTTGTTGCACTACAGTACATGACATGATAGGGGTCCAACTCTCCGGACACATTATTTCCAGGCACAGAGCCGAAATTGAAATGAATAATATTGAAAGTATACTTATAAAATTCCCCTCAATGTAAAGTTTAAGCTCAAATAATGCAACACATTCTTATAAAAATAAAGTTACTCTGCGGGACAAGGATTGTCCCAACTTTCAAGAATACCTGAGTTAATTTGCTGTAATTCTAAACATGTTTTTCATGACTTATAACATGTTCATATGCTATCTATGGGGCCCGAGCTCCGGGTGACCKCAAGCCACACCCTGCGGGGGCTGTGGGGGTGTGTGCTACGCCAGTGCTCCTAGTACGAGTGAGAACATGAAGTGTTTGTTGTCATTCAACGAGAGACGACTAGATTTCATCCAAATTGTTTCACTRGAGAAATACTGCACCAATAATCTAAGCTAGAGGTAAAATTGCACAACTACAACTTCCTCGGCAAAAAGGTCAAAATGTATGACCGATTTCTTGATTTATTTGACTATTTTGAGGAAGTGTTTCTGTCTCTGTTGTTGCTAGGGTGACCAAGCGGGACAAACAGCAGTAACATTTTTACACGTTTTACAACGAACGTCTTTAGGGTGTACGAGAGCACAGARGGTCGCTTTGCCTAGCAGAGTTCTGAGGACACATTAACTGTATGATGAAGCCCGAAAACACTGTGTCCTCTCCCCCTGGTCAGGCCACAGTAGAGTCCAGCATGCCTCAGGGCCTGACTTTCAGAGCTTGTGTGTGTGTTAGTAGTACACAGTATATATAACGCTGTCTCCMCTCTCTCTCCAGTAGAGTATCATGCCTCGGAGTCCTACYTCCAGTGAGGAGGAGATGGCCCAGAGTTTCTCTGACGGCTCTGGAGGTTTTGAGACAGACAGCTCAAAGGAGGAGCCTGGCCATGGAGGACCTGGAGGGGAAAGGGCTAGCAGGAGGACAGACAGGAGGGCAGAGAGGGACAGGGCTGCCCGTAGGGAGTCACTGGAATTCTGTGTGGTCATCCCTGACCTGCAGCAGTCTGTGAGTACACACGTATCCCGTTGTACACTGTTTTCTTATCATACTGCAGGTGTATGCTACACTGTAAAACATTTTTTTTATTGTTTCAACCAGTTATTATTAAGTAATTGGTTCCATAGCCTTTTTTTTGTTTACTCAACTTTTCGATCCAAATGTTACCTGAACCCAAAAAATATAGTTGGCCCAACTTAGATAAAACTTGAGAAAACTTAGGCAAAAATTCWGTCAATTTTAAATTATGTGTTTGCTTAACTCATATGTTTATTCAACCATAATTATTATTMMGTCATCTTACCTAAAAWAAAAGCTGTGGAACTAGTTACGCACACACACAGCTTTTAACATGCTATGTTTCCAACATACTTATTTAACCCACGTTGAGCATTTACACAGTAATTCATTTTCAACGTGTCCTCACAACCTCCTGGTCTCATGGCATTCCGATGTTCCTGCTATGTCTCAATTATCAGTTAATCTGACTAGTCTCTCATCATTGAGAGTCTAGTCACTTATTTCAGCAACAACAAAAAAAATCGGTATAGTTGTCTGTTGGTGGGGCATATAACTCTGTTTAAATGTTACTCCTTGATCACTATGATAAAAAACATTGTTTTTCTTGAGTGTATTTTTAACAYAGCTGAGATMTACTTTGAAGTGCAAAGTGTAGGAATACAMGTGAAATCAGTCATTGACACACACACGGTGACGTAGCAGGAAGACTGGAYTGCTGTGAACCAAGAGGTTGTGAGTTCAAATCCCAGGTGAGGACATATGAATTACTGTATAAATGAGCATGTGCAATGTGTATCAAATATGTATGCTGAAAACGTTGTATGTAAAAAGCACTCTAACTAGTTCAACAACCTTTTTAGGTGGATTAATTTATGAGACAATTTGAGCAAACATKATTTTAAGTTGACTGAATTTTTGCCTATGTTGATTAACTAAAATAAGGCTGTGGAACCAGTTACTTAATAATAATTAGTTGAAATAACTCAAAGTTTTTTTTTTTTTTTTTTTAATAATTAGTTGAAATAACTCAAAGTTTATTATTTTTTATTTTTTATTTTTTTTACAGTGGATCTAAATCCACTTTAAAGCCAAACCATAACTACCTTTCACTTTTCAACTGTGTGGTCGTCCCTGAACCTTTTTTAAAACATATTAGTCATTTAGCAGAAGCTCTTATCTAGAACGACATACACTCAGTGCATTCGGCTAAAATAGCTGCTGTCTGCAGAATCAGTGCTAGTGAGAGTAGATGAAAAGACAAGTACAATAGTCTGTACAATAGCTACAACATAGTTTACCCGATGCTTTGCTCTAGGCTCCAAAACCAGTAGTTCTACTGCACTGAAAATAATTGGGGTGCTGCGCGRTGGTTGGAATTATGACATAGTTGTTACTGCAGTTTGTTACTGCATTTTGCTTATGTGAAAGACTGTAAAGCAAAAAGCTGTAASAATTTTTTTGATCATAGCAATTGTGGAATATGTGGCATGTTTGCCCCAGCCTAGCAGCATAAAGTCAATGTGAAAGAGTGAGCTACAATAGCTATGCACTGTATGTTGTACAAGCTAAATGTCACACTGTTKTCAGCCAAGCAGTTTGATAGACGTGAATGAGGGAGAAAAAAACAGCTATTGGAAATCGGTGGCGAGGTTATTCTGCCACAGAAATACATACTTGCTAGTTGAGAAGTGCTGCTGTTTTTAAATGCCTTATCACAAAAGAACATGCACCCTCAAATAAACCAATAACAAAAATGATTTTCTGGATAACAGGCGTAACGTTCTGCTATAATCCTTACTAATTGATTGAACTAATTCCAGTTATTGTTTTTTCCACCACTAATACTGTGTAGCGGGCACCTCTGCCAAACAACTTTATGAATATGAAATGTCCTGCTTCTGTAGAGGAAAGGCATAGCTAATTACTGAAACAGAATATTGCTAGGAGACATTTCCATGCTGTTTTATACTGTGATTCCTAATCTTTTCTACTGTAAATAAAAGCTTATTTATTCACAGACACTGGTAGCTTGGCAAGGAGACGTGAGCTATTGTTTCTCCATCTGTTAGCACCTGCTGCCAGAATGTTAAATCTGCATGTGTGTTTTGTGTTTGTTTGTTTTGGAGCAGAAATGTTTGTTTTAAACCCAACACTAAATGTGTTGTCTAATGTTTTGGAGCAGAAATGTTTGTTTTAAACCCAACACTAAATGTGTTGTCTAATGTTTTGGAGCAAAAGTGTATGTTTAAACTCCAGGTTTGATATGTTTGTATAATCTCGGAATGTTTTGTATTTGTGTTGCAGCAGAAATGTATGTGGTTTAAAACTAACACCACTGTGTGCAGAGATGGGCAGTATTTATGTTACATATATTTGAAATACATATTTGAATTACTTCTGAGTATTTTGTCATTTTAAATTACACCGGGTTGAACTATAACTCCAATCTATTTTGTATTTTCAAAATACTGTCATTTGTATTTTCAAAATACTTTTCCATTCAATGTTTTATAGCAGTTCAGATTTTGTGTCCCCCTTTCACCCTGCATTGGTATCAGAAGTCTGATAGCACTTATGGCATGATAGAGCGTCTGCTAAATGAACAAAATATAAATATATATGTAAAAATGTTGATAAATAATGTACTTGATACGGTTGTGAGATGAATGCACTAATTGTAAGTCGCTCTGGATAAGAATGTCTGCTAAATGAGTAAAATGTAAATGTAAAAAAACAAACAATTGCAAAGCATGCTGAGTATTATTCTAATGAGCTRTGCCCTGAAACAAGGCCAATAATAATACCCATTGTGCTTTGCAGTTAATTTTGGTTTGTTAATTTTCACATATACATTTACATGTTGATCATTTAGCAGACACTCTTATCCAGAGTGACTTGCTCAACTAAAGTAGATAAACAACAACATATTACAGGCATTTTTGTAACCGGTACTGAGAACATTGTTGCTATTCAGGTTGTCTACTTGCAAATGTCATTTTTTATTTTAAYTACAAAATGCATGTATTTTGATTAAATACTTTACAGAATACAAGATTATTTTGATACATTCATCTTCATGGTATTTTGACATTTTTGGCTATCCCTGATTGTGTGTGTGTTTTGGAGCAGAAGTGTATGAGGTTTAAGCCCGAGGCCACAGTGTGGGTTGCTAAGCAGCAGATCCTGTGTACACTGACCCAGACTTTGAGGGACGTGCTGAACTACGGCCTCTTCCAGCCTGCTGTTGAGGGCCGAGAGTCCGGCTTCCTGGATGAGGAGTGTCCCCTTAAAGACTACCCCACTCCCACCAACACTAAGGGGATCCCCACTCTGGAGGTACAGGAACCATTCAGTTCTCCATCCACCAGGTCCAGCACTAACCCTAACCCACCGTACCCTAACCCTAACCCACCGTACCCTAACCCTAACCCTAACCCTAACCCTAACCCTAACCCTAACCCACCGTACCTTAACCCTAACCCTCAGACTCCCCCACCCACCACCAGCAAAGTGATCCCCGGTGGTGCAGTAACAGTTCTGCTCCATAAGTCTGTATGCTCAAATCACTGATTTCTCCACAACACACAGTACCTTCGTCAGACTAGCACATTTTGATCCAAGAGTGGATCTTCGTCACGTCACAGAGAGGCATTCTTGGCTCAAAATGTTATACCAGCCTATAAAGTATGTGGTGGAGCAATCGTTTGTGCATCGCATGCCCTACTTCATTTCTCCAGTACTACTCCATCACGCAGGTCCAGTCCTCCCTCCTGTATTGTCAAACATACGTTACTGATTGCTCCAAAACATACCTTATTAGGCTAGCACGACGTTGCTGTGGATTGTGTGTGCAGGCCCTGTCTACTTCATTTGACATGCTGATGTATACCACCCAGGGCTGCTGTAGCCCACCCAGGGGTGCCGTATACCACCCAGGGCTGTTGTATACCACCCTGGGCTGCTGTAGCCCACCCCATCCTACAGAAGCAATTCTCCTGTTTGATCATTATCAAAGAATCTCATCTGGAAGAATTCAGCCACTTAATGAATGATCAAGGGACTGCATCACAATAACAAGTCTTTGTTTTCCAAACAGCTCAGCTGAATTGTGATGAGGCAGCATAGCTGGAAACTCCCTCTTGGCTCTCCCTGGCTCTGTTCTTTGTTCTATATCTCCTCAGTCAGGGGGGTCCCCTGGTATCGCTAGTACTTGACTGAAGTTTTAATTACGGCTGCCTGGGCGATCTTCTCCGGTAGTGGTACACCTTACTTAGTATTAAATATATAGATCATCATTAGCAGTGCTGCCAGATGAGTTGGTTGTGACTGGTTGTTTAATCAGGATCATTGGGAGATGACTAGAAGTGCCGTGTCGTTGACTATCATTAAATGTGAAGACTGTATATTATCAAATCAATTCTCTATGTGTAATTTAATTACGCGATTAAACTAATCATGTAACTTGAATTAACTAGGAAGTCGGGGCACCACGGGAACATGTTGTTTATAGAGTTTCAATTTCCCAAATATAACTCAAAACAGTCGCTTATTAATGAATTTGACCTCATCAGTCTCATTACTGAACATCGCAAACCCTTGGATATCTACACGAACCCTAGCATAGAATCATGAATCAGCGATATACAAATTGGCTTAATTATTTATTTACTAACTAACTTAATCAATAACAAAATTACATAAACACACACAAATAGTTCATACATTGGTTACTACATGATACAAAGAAAAATCCCCTAGCGGACGAAACCGATATGACGGCTTGGTAGACAAAGAGAAGGGGATAGGGACCAAGAGCGGGAAACTCATAGAGGATTACTACACTCATAGAAATGGCTAATACTTTGAACATGAACAACCGCTCATTCGAAAATAAATTGTAATTAACATATTTACGAGTGTCMGCCTTTGTTGTCCCTCTCAGCGATTGCCGGTCTGTCTGCTGGATGGAAATGTTCTTAGATCGGATGCTTTTACAAGACTAAAGTATTTAAACAGCTGCAGTCTGAATAATTMTTCTTTAGTTTGTAGATGGCTTTGCCATTTCAACGTGGGAATGATCTCCACGTTCTCTGCTCTTGTCATTTGGTAGAGTTGTACGTACATTCCACACTATTTAGATGTAAACCTCATAGTTGAGAAGTGTACACAACCAAATACACAGTAATATGTGTTTCCTGTCCTTRATGAGATCACCAAATGAAACACACTCGACATGACTGTCCCTTAAGTGTCCACGGACAATTCCCACATTCTCAAAAATATAAATATTGTTTAATTCTCCCATTTTGGGGATTAGGAGTTTTGGCAAGGAGAATGCCTTTGTTCTCCATAGGTTCTCTCCCGCCATACTGAGAGTTTCTACCAGGAATTTATGACCGTTGTAAAACCTGATGTGGGAGAGAAAGTGAGAGAGGGGGGAGCCACGATATACACCCAAAAGGGCTACGTCGTGACAGAAGTCATGACAAGGCTTACACTACATCATAATGTATTATAATTTTTGGGCTTTAAGTAAAGTGTTGCAGGAACTTTTCTTCTTCCATTTGCAGTTCCGTTACAAGAGCCGGGTCTATKAACAGCCCAATGTGAACGAGAAGCAGATCGCCAAAATCCACACGCAGGTGAGAAAAAATAAATGAAGGGCTTTATATTTATTTTTCGCTTCTTTCAGGTTGTACAATAGATTCATTATATTCATTTAAATGAATGTGAATATCAACGGCTGGTGTAAGTTGTTGTATTGGAATGGGTGGAAGCTATACCTTGGACAGTTATACCCTGTATCCGCCATTTCTGTAACCATGTTGAAAAGGTCAATGTGAAAAGGAAATGTCAAGGCCAGTAGAGTTATTACAGTCGTGTGGAAAAATATATTATTAAGGGAGCTTGTCTTTGATATATTCATTATATTATGAGTGAAAGAACATTTCAGGTCCTCTCCCTGTAATGCTGATAGAATTAATGCCCTATTAATCTACAAGCTGAATATAAAGTGTGAATTATTGAGTGTAGAATTTCCATGGGCTCACTATTCAGCAGGTACGTATTTAACATGATTCAGTATTTGATTGAGACAGACAGACAGCTGAGTCCAGGACAATTCCCATCAATGTCCTCCTTCTGGATCAAACAGGAATGCCATACTAAATCATTTACCCATCGAATTCCCTTCACGCTGTTTTCCCTGGTCTTTCAAGTTCACTGTGTGTGTGCCTGTGTACTGTTGAAGAATGATAGGGTGTGGTGTCGTGTGTGCTGCCTTATGTGTGTCTTCTGTGTGTGTGTGGTGTGTGTGTGTGTGTGTGTGTGTGTGTGTGTGTGTGTGTGTGTGTGTGTGTGTGTGTGTGTGTGTGTGTGTGTGTGTGTGTGTGTGTGTGTGTGTGTGTGTGTGTGCGCGCACGCAAGCCTGTGTGTGTGGTGTGTGTTGTTGCAGTTCAAAGTGTAACTGCTTATACAGTATGTGCACTGGCTGGCGTAAGTCCCCCTGCAGTGTCTCTGTCCTTGCCTGAAGGCTGCAGACAAGCCTCTCTCCCTCACTGCCTGCCGCTGTTCAGCTCAGCTCAGCTCTGGGACCTGCTCTCTTAACTATTTATAAGTGCCTCGAAAGCAGCATGTGTCCCTGGATCAGTCCTTGGGAAAGCACCATGAGAGGAACAGCAGTGGAGAGAACTGAGGAACCATCACGTGACACCCATACTGTACCAACCTCAAATCAAATCAAATGTTTTTTGTCCATCCCCGAATACAACTGCTGTAGACTTTACATGAATACTTGCATACGAGCCCTTAACCAACAATGCAGAGTATTAAAACATATAAATAAAATAGTAACATAAGAGGAATAAAATCAAATACACAAAGATTGGAGCTATATACAGGGAGTACCAGATCAGATGTTGGGAGCTATATACAGGTACAGTACCAGATCAATGTGGAGCTATATACAGGGAGTACCAGATCAATGTGGAGCTATATACAGGAGTACCAGATCAATCTGGAGCTATATACAGGGGAGTACCAGATCAATCTGGAGCTATATTCAGGGAAGTACCAGTACCAGATCAATGTGGAGCTATACAGGAAGTACCCAAGTACCAAGATCAATGTGGAGCTATATACAGGCAGTACCAGTACCAGATCAATATGGAGCTATATACAGGGAATACCAGTACCAGATCAATATAGAGCTATATACAGGGAGTACCAGTACCAGATCAATGTGGAGCTATATACAAGGGAGTACCAGTACCAGATCAATGTGCAGAGGTACGAGGTATTTGAGGTAGATATGTAGATGAAGGCAGGGTAAAGTGACTAGGCATCAGGATAGATAATAATAAGGCATTTAAGGTAGATATTTACATAAAGGTAGGGTAAAGTGACTAGGCATCGAGATAGATAATAATAAGGTATTTGAGGTAGATACAGTGGCTTTGCGAAAGTATTCACCCCCTTGGCATTTTACCTATTTTGTTGCCTTACAACCTGGAATTAAAATTGATTGTTTTAAATTAAAAATCCTAGTTATGACGTCATGACAAATGAGCTGTTATGGAATAGGTTATCATTTGGGACTCAGCCATGCAAAAACCAACCCCTTATACCCCAAAATAAAGACAGTGATTACAGGAGCATGTTTAAATATGGAAGAGGAGTAGTGGGTTGAGGGACAGTGGCTTTAACCCACCTTGGCATTTTTCCTATTTTGTTGCCTTACAACCTGGAATTAAAATACAATTTTGGGGGGTTTGTATCATTTGATTTACCACTTTGATGATGCAAAATAATTTTTTTTGTGAAACAAACAAGAATTAAGACAAAAAAACGGAAAACTTGAGCGTACATAACTATTTACCCCCCCAAATTCAATACTTTGTAGAGCCACCTTTTGCAGCAATTACAGCTGCAAGTCTCTTGGGGGTATGTCTCTATAAGCTTGGCACATCTAGCCACTTGGATTTTTGCCCATTCTTCAAGGCAAAACTGCTCCAGCTCCTTCAAGATGGATGGGTTCCGCTGYTGTACAGCAATCTTTAAGTCATACCACAGATTCTCAATTGGATTGAGGTCTGGGCTTTGACTAGGCCATTCCAAGACATTTAAATGTTTCCCCTTAAACCACTRYAGTGTTGCTTTAGCAGTATGCTTAGWGTCATTGTCCTMCTGGAAGGTGYACCTCCYTCCCAGTCTCAAATCTCTGGAAGYRTGAAACAGMTTTCCCTCAAGAATTTCCCTGTATTTAGCYCCATCCATCATTCCTTCAATTGTGACCAGTTTCCCAGTCCCTGCCGATGAAAAACATCCCCACAGCATGATGCTGCCACCACCATGCTTCACTGTGGGGATGGTGTTCTCAGGGTGATGGGAGGTGTTGGGTTTGCGCCAGACATAGCGTTTTCCATGATGGCCAAAAAGCTCAATTTTAGACTCATCTGACCAGAGTACCTTCTTCCATATGTTTGGGGAGTCTCCCACATGCTTTTTGGCAAACARCAAACGTGTTTGCTTATTCTTTTCTCTAAACAATGGCTTTTTTCTGGCCACACTTCAGTAAAGCCCAGCTCTGTGGAGTGTACGGCTTAAAGTGGTCTTATGGACAGATACTCCAATCTCCTCTGTGGAGCTTTGCAACTCCTTCAGGGTTATCTTTGGTCTCTTTGTTGCCTCTCCGATTAATGTCCTTCTTGCCTGGTCTGTGAGGTTTGGTGGGTGGCCCTCTCTTGGCAGGTTTGTTGTGGTGTCATATTCTTTCCATTTTTTAATATTGGATTTAATGGTGCTCCGTGGGATGTTTAATGATAGGGATGATATTTTTTATAACCCAACCCTGATCTGTTTGTAGAGCTCCTTTTGCAAGGCATTGTATGTACATGAAGGCAGGGTAAAGTGACTAGGCATCAGGGTAGATAACAATAGTTGTAAAATAAAGACCATGTAGCAGCAGCATATGATGAGTGTACATGTGTGCGTGTGTAAATGTTTATGTATCTGTGTTTGTGTTGTGTCGATCTGCATGTGTGTGTTATGTGTGTTTGTGTGCGTATGTAGTATGCATGTATGTGAATATGTGTGGGGTTTGTGTGGGAGTGTCAATGTGTGTGAGTGAGTGTTTATATGGTTTAGATATATAGTCTAGTGAGTGTGTATAAGGTCAGTGCAAGATAGAGTCAGTGCAAATAGTTTGGGTACCATTAATTGACTATTTAGCAGTTTGGCTATTTAGCAGACTTATGGCTTGGGAGCAGAAGCTGTCTCGGAGCCTGTTGGTCCGAGAGCAGATGCTTCGGTACCATTTGCCTCAGCAGTCATCTGTCACTTACACATCCCTCCCTCCCTCCTTCCCTCTCTCTGTTTTCTCTCTCAATTCAATTCAATTAAATTCAAGGGGCTTTATTGGCATGGGAAACATACGTTAACATTGCCAAAGCAAGTGAAGTAGATATTATAAAAAAAGTGAAATAAACAATATAAATGAACCGTAAACATTACACTCACAGAAGTTCCATATGAATAAAGACATTACAAATATCATATTATGTATATATAAAGTGTTGTAACGATGTGCAAATGGTTAAAGAACAAAAGGGAAAATAAATAAAAATAAATATAGGTTGTATTTACAATGGAGTTTGTTCTTCACTGGTTGCRCTTTTCTTGTGGCAACAGGTCACAAATATTGCTGCTGTGATGGCACACTGGTATTTCACTCAGTAGTTATGGGAGTTTATCAAAATCGGGTTTGTTTACAAATTCTTTGTGGATCTGTGTAATCTGAGGAAAATATGTGTCTCTAATATGGTTATACATTTGGCATGAGGCTAGGAAGTGCAGCTCAGTGCAGCTCTATTATGGTCATACTGTCACGTCTGCTCCTGRTCRTCCCTCCCCGCTGCCCTGCATCACGCATTCCTGCCGTCAATTACGCACACCTGCATTCCCTTGTCACGCACTTCAGCAATATTGGACTCACCTGGACTCCCTTATCATCTGTTTATTACCTCCCCTATATTTGTCAGTTTCCCTGCTCTGTTCCCTGCTGATGCATTGATTGTTTTTGTCTTTGTTTTCTTGTATGCTGACGCTGTTCCTGTCTCGTTACATGTCCGTTCCTTATTAAATGTTTGACTCCCCGTACCTGCTTCGTCTCTCCAGCGMCATGATATGTGACAGAATGCAGAAGCCAACACACGAAGCATCGGGGAGTACTGGCGTTCCAGTTTGTATGGTGGCATCGGCTCTGGGTCGCCACCGATGGAACTGGGGGTGCCTAGCCAGCTCGTTGGGCTTTCACGCCCTGGCTGGCTTCGAGAGGTTTCCTTGCCTCGGTTGGCTCGGCGGCTTTCCATCCCACGTCACTCTCCACCGGATCATCAGGCTCCCTCGCTGCAGCAGGATCAACAGGCATCTTGCCTCAGTCAGATTGTCTGGCTTCCATGCCTCAGCCGGCTCTCCAGGCTCTCACTCTCCTGCCGGTTCGTTGGGCTCCCACTCCCCAACCGGCTTGCCTAGCGCCCATGTCTAGGCCGGTTCGCCCAGGTGGGACGCCAGGTGGCGCCCCAAGAGGGAAGGCAGGTGTGCGTAATTGATGGCAGGAATGCGTGATGCAGGGCAGCCTGGAGCCCTCAAGTGCCGGGGGGGGGGGAGAGCGGGAGCAGACGTGACAGTACCCACCGGACTTATCATCTGTTTATTACCTCCCCTATATTTGTCAGTTTCCCTGCTCTGTTCCCTGCTGATGCATTGATTGTTTTTTGTCTTTGTTTTCCTGTATGCTGATGCTGTTCCTGTCTCGTTCCATGTCCGTTCCTTATTAAATGTGTGACTCCCCGTACCTGCTTCGTCTCTCCAGCGTCATCACGTGACACATACATTTGGCAGGAGGCCTCTCTCTCTCTCTGATCTGATCTGATCTCTCTCTGTCTCTGTCTCTGATCTGATTGAATCTGTCTCTCTCTCATAGCTTGTCTTCTCTTGAGAGCCAGGTCTGCCAATGGCATCCTCTATCAATATCAAGGCCATGCTCACTGAGTCTGTACATAGTCAAAGCTTTCCTTAATTTTGGGTCAGTCACAGTGGTCTGGTATTCTGCCTCTGTGTACTCTCTGCTTAGGGCCAAATAACATTCCAGTTTGCTCAGTTTTTTTGTTGATTCTTTACAATGCTTCAAGTAATTATGTTTTTGTTTTCTCATGATTTGGTTGGGTCTAATTGTGTTGCTGTCTTGGGTCTCTGTGTTGTCTGTTTGTGTTTGTGAACAGAGTCCCTGTACCAGCTGGCTGAGGATAATTTTCTCCAGGTTCACCTCTCTGTAGTTGAGGGCTTAGTTATTATTCAGATTCAGATTGTTTAATAGTCATATGAACAGGGTTTCAGGTGTGATTGTAGGGTACAGTGAAACTCTTAGGCTCTGAGCTCCAACATGCTCCAACATGCTCCAACATGCTCCAACATGCTCCAAGTGAAATAAAATAATGAAAATGGTAATAAAAAACAACAATAGAAATAACACTGTATAATAATAACAACTGTGGCAGTGATTAATAAATAGTGAAATAAAAAGAGTACAAATTATTATTTAAAAAATCTATAATATACATATTATCAACTGCAACAGTGATGAATGAGTAAAAGTATGTTGAGGGGGGGTCCATAGGGGATGAATCAGGTAAGGTAAGTGTCTGTTGAGGAGGTGTGGGGGTGTCCATAGGGGGAGCGGCAGGGGAGAGGGGGGAGCAGATAGCTGACTAGTGGTGGCTATTCAGCAGCCTGGTGGTCTGAAGGTAGAAACTATTGGCCAGTCTTTCAGTTTTTTGCCATGATGCTCCTGTACTGCCTGCGTCTGAGTGACTGAAGCGGGGAGAACAGGGCATGGCTTGGGTGGCTAGGGTCCCTGATGATCTTCTTGGGCTTCCTMTGACACCTGTTGTTGTAGGTGTTCTGTAGTGTAGGAAGTGTGCACCCAATGGTGCGTTTGGCTGCACGTGTCCCCCTCTGAAGAGCCTTGCGGTCCATGGCGRGATACAGCCTGACAGTATGCTCTCGATGGTGCTCCTTTAGAACACTGTGAGGGGCCCTCTAGGACAGGCCAAATTTKTTCAGCATCTTGAGGTTGAAGAGTCGCTGTCATGCCTTCTTCACTACGGTGTCCTTGTGGCTAGACCATTTCAGCTTCTCTGAGAAGTGTACGSCGAGGAATTTGAAATTATTGACCGTCTCAACTGCAGCCCTGTTGACGAGGATGGGGATGTGTCKAGCCTGGTTCCTCCTGAAGTCCACAATCAGCTCCTTTGATTTGCTAACATTGTGAGAGAGGTTGTTTACCTGGTACCACAACGTCAGAGTGCCTACCTCCTCCCTGTAGGCTGTCTCGTCATTGTTGGTGATCAGGCCTTCTACTGTTGTGTCATCAGCAAACTAATGAGGGAGTTGGAACTGTGTGAGGGCACAGGGAATACAGGAGGGGACTGAGGACGRATCCTTGTGGGGTCCCTGTGTTGAGGATCAGTGTCGAGGAGGTAATGTRGCCTAACTTCACCACCTGAGGGTCGGCCCGTCAGGAAATCCAGGACCCGGTGGCATAGGGAGGAGTTCAGACCTAGGGCAGTGAGCTTTGTAATGAGCTGATAGGACACTATGGTATTGAAGGCTGAGCTGTTGTCGATGAACAGCATCCTCACATATGCATTCCTTCMGTCCAGGTGGGTAAGAGCAGTGTGCAGTGCAATGGCGATTGCATCGTCCGTGGATCTGTCAGGGCGGTAGGCGAATTGTAGAGGGTCAAGGGTGTCAGGAGGGAGGAGGTGACATGGTCTTTGACTAGCCTCTCGAAGCACTTCATTATGACGGAAGTGAGTTCAGTTACTTTGCCTTTCCTGGGTACAAGGAGGATGGTGGACATGTTGAAGCAGGTAGAGAGGCCTGAGCTAGGGAGAGAAGGTTGGAAGGTTGGAGAATCGCTTCTTTTTAGGTGGTTGTAGAATTGAATTGCTATTTTCTGGATTTTTATAATTATCGGGAATCWTCCTTATTCTGATCTGCATGCGTTTTTTTGGTGTTTTACCTTGTACACAGAGGATGTTTTTGTAGAATTCTGCATGCACTCTCAATTTGATGTTTGACCCATTTTGTGAATTCTTGGTTGGTGAGTGGACGCTAGACCTCACAACCATAGAGGGCAATGGGTTCTATAACTGATTTAAGTATTTTTTGGATGTCAAAAGTTATGTTCCTTTTRATGGCATAGAAGGCCCTTCTTGCCTTGACTCTAAGYTRGTTCACAGCTTTGTGGAAGTTACCTGTGGTGCTGATGTTTAGGCCAAGGTAGGTATAGTTTTTTGTGTGCCCTAGGGCAACAGTGTCTAGGTGGAATTTGTATTTATGGTCCTTGCAACTGGACATTTTTTGGAAAACTATTATTTTTGTCATACTGAGATTTACTGTCTGGGCCCAGGTCTGACAGAATCTGTGCAGAAGATCTAGGTGCTGCTGTAGGCCCTCCTTGGTTGGGGACAGAAGCACAAGATCATCAGCAAATAGTAGACATTTGACTTCAGATTCTAGTAGGGTGAGGCCGGGTGCTGCAGACTGTTCTAGTGCCCTCGCCAATTCGTTGATATAWATGTTGAAGAGGGTGGAGCTTAAGCTGAATCCCTGTCTCACCCCARMGCCCTGTGGAAAGAAATGTGTGTTTTTTGCCAATTTTAACCACACACTTGTTGTTTGTGTACATGGATTTTATATTGGCGTAAGTTTTTCCCCCAAAGCTGCTTTCCATCAATTTGTATTGCTGACCCTCATGCCAAATTCAGTCAAAAGCTTTTTTGAAATCAGCAAATAATGAGAAGTCTTCYTTTWGGTTTGTTTGTTTGTTRGTCAATTAGGGTGTGCAGGGTGAATATGTGGWCTGTTGTACAGTAATTTGTCAAAAAGACAATTTGACATTTGCTCAGTACATTGTTTTCACTGAGGACAACCTTGCTGATTTTCCCAAGGTTGCTGCTGACACATATCCCACAATAGTTATCTGGGTCAAATTTTTCTCCACTTTTGTGGACATTTAGGATACATCAACACCACAGGCCTTTTTGTGTTGGCGAGTTTGTATTTTGTCCTGTAGTTCATTCAATGTAATTGGAGAATCCAGTGGGTTCTTGTAGTCTTTAATAGCTGACTCTAAGATTTGTAATTGATCATGTATATGTCTCTCTCTCTCTCTCTCTCTCTCTCTCTCTCTCTCTCTCT
>NC_036842.1:88483052-88489295 GCF_002910315.2 Salvelinus sp. IW2-2015
TGTGTGTGTGTGTGTGTGTTGTGGTGTGGTAGGCGTACCTAACCAGTGTCTGCGGTGCGTAGGTAGTTGGGATCGGGACGGTCTTTGGTGCGCATGCAGTTTTTGCTAGTTTTAGTCGTGCAGGGCTGGTATGGCGTGAATTGTGGAATCGGCATGTTAGAGTTTGCCCCTGGTAGTGGTTAGGCCTTAGGGGTAGGAGGGAGCCTATATGTTAGGAGATGTAGTGGTATGGAGGAGGTAGAAGGAATGCAAGCTGATGTGAACGTTGGTGACTCTAGGTTCAGTGCAGTCGAGGTTGTTGACCGTGTGTGTTAGTTCTAAGTGTGAGGGCTAAAAGCTAAGACGAAGCAACTGAAAATTCGACGTGTTGTCTTTATTGGATATGAGGTTTGCAGGTAGTTTCCGGGCTTTCTCCTTCCTGCTTCCATTTTCTTCTGTGACTTTAGATGAGACATTTAAGCCAACCCTGTGGTACTGTAGAATTATCAGCATGCAGTAGGGAGAGAAATGTTTAGTAGTAGAGTAGGGAGAAAAAATGAGAAATGAGAATGAGAGAATAGAGTAGGGCCGAGAGAGAACAGAGAGAGAGAGAACCTGAGAACGAGGTAATACGAGTACCACGTAAGATAAGAAGAATGAGAGAACGAGAAAGAGAGGAAAGCAAAGTGGCACACACACACACACACACACACACACACACACACACACACACACTGACTATGATTCAATGTGATGTGTTTTGTTTTATACAGCATCTGCTGCTAAGGAGTAAATCATGTCAGATCAATTATGGATGTCTTAGTTCACTGAGGAGAGAAATCAGAGATCAACTCTCCTCAGATGAAAGTTTACAGATACAGTACAATTTCTTGTGTTTTTGTGCACCTCATTCTGTTGGACGTATATAGGGCGGGTTTCACAGACAAAGCCTAGTCTGGGACTAAAACGATATTTTGATGGCCATTCTTCATTGAACATGCCGTGTCGTCCAGGACAAGGATTGAACTATGTCCAGGAAACGTACCCATAGTTGATGATACAATAAACACACGTTTCTGTTTTAAAAAAGCTCTATAACAGTAAACAGCATGTTGTGTGTTTGTATTGTAGAAACTCCACTGACCTTCGCAGCCCACCTGGACAATGTGGCGCAGGTCGTCGTGGTACTGAAAAACGGTGGAGCACATCTTGACTTCAGATCACAAGATGGGATGACCGCTCTCCACAAAGCAGTCAGGGCAAAGAATCAGGTCACACTGAAGGTTATCCAGCACCTCCATTATTTTTTACAGCTTATATAATAAGTTGGCCCCAATTCACTCTCCACTCCTTCCCCTCGGGCTTACCCTTTGATGTGTGCAGATCTGTAAGGTGGAAGCAATATAGTGGAAGCTCCACCAATACCGCTTTATCTGCACACTTCAGGTCTGCAAACATGGAAGTGTTAGGGCCAAGGGATGAGATAGAGAAAGTATTGGGATCGACTGATACTCTTCGGTGTTATGAACAATTTATCCCATAATACCCCACATTTAGGTGTGATAGTTGAAAACGCCCTACATAGACAGACATAACATATTGTAAAGCAATATATAGGTTCATACATGTATATAACAAGTCATAAACCATTAAACCTACAGGCTTTAAGTAAAGTGTTTCTCCGGGTGAAGTTTCCCCTACATATGAAGGATCAGCTTCCCCTTCCTGAATCCTAACCTTATCCATCAGTGGGGGAAATGCTGAACTTACCTACGGTCAGCATCTACCGGCAACTTCCTTTCACACCTAAAGGGCTCACCCTTACCCTCGCTGTCTCTCCTCAGGCTCTACTGGAACTAGGCGCCTCCCCAGACTACAAGGACAGCCAAWGTCTGACCCCCCTGTACCACACAGTCCTGGTTGGAGGAGACTCAGGTTGCTGTGAGCTCRTGCTGAGGGCGCGCGCCACCGTCTCCTGCCACGACGAGAATGGCTGGCACGAGATACACCAGGTTTTGCTGTTGTGTCTAATAATTATAATACTATTGGCTTTTCCAAAGGCTCAGTGTTTTAAATGGTATTATAAACTGTGTGMRTCGAGCTCTGAATGCTGAWTGGCTGACAGCCGTGGTATAMCAGACCGTGTACCACAGGTATGACAAAACATTTATTTCTACTCCTCTAATTACGTTGGTAACCAGTTTATAATAGCAATAAGGCACCTCGGGGGTTTGTGGTATATGGCCAATATACCAAGGRGAAGGGCAGTATCCAGGCACTCCGCGATYCTTCGTGCATAAGAACAGTCCTTAGCCGTGGTATATTGGTCATATATCACACCTCCTCGTGCCTTATTGCTTAATTAAAGCTAAGAGCGTTAGTTCATCTGCCACCAATGTGGTCTTCTCAGTGGTTTAGAGGAGACCCATGTTGAAGGAGCCATCACACTTTAAAAAAACACATTTTAACCCAAGCCATCGCTATATGGACTCTCTTGAATAAGCTATCTTCTAGTTGATTATAGATGTTAGCCTTTTGATAGACCTTGGAGAAACAAGCTTGCCTAGATCATCGGGGGCATAAAAACAGTAAGATGTAGTATATTTTAAAGCTCAGCTCAGATGGTACTCTGACTGACATCTAGTGTGCAGATCAAGACACTGCATGGAATATGTGTATGACTCCTGAGTGGGTAGTCTATTCAGTAGTTCCCAAACTTTTTATAGTCCCGTACCGCGTCAAACATTCAACCTCCAGCTGCGTACCCCCTCTAGCACCAGGGTCAGCGCACTCTCAAATGTTGTTTTTTGCCATCATTGTKAGCCTGCCACACACACACTATACGATACATTTTTTAAACATAGGAATGAGTGGGAGGTTTTGTCACAACCRGGCTCGTGGGAAGTCACAAAGAGCTCTTATAGGACCAGGGCACAAATAATAATAATAATAATACTCAATAATTGTGRTCTTTATTTAGACATCTTACATATAAAACCTTYTTTTTTCATAAAACATGTGAATAACTCACCACAGGTTAATGAGAAGGGTGTGCTTGAAAGGATGCACATAACTCTGCAGTGTTGGGTTGTATTGGAGAGAGTCTCAGTCTTAAATAATTTTCCACACACCTGTATTTAGTTTCATGCTAATGAGAGCCGAGAATCCACTCTCACATAGGTACGTGGTTGCAAAGGGCATCAGTGTCCTAACAGCGCGATTTGTCAAGGCAAGAAACTCTGAGCGCAGCCCTATCCAGAAATCTGGCAGTGTCTTCTGATTAAATTACATTTTCACAGAACTGCTTGTTGCTATTTCGATGAGGCTCTCTTGTTCAGATATCGGTAAGTGAACTGGAGGCAGGGCATGAAAGGGATAATGAATCCAGTTGTTTGTGTCGTCCATTTCAGGAAAGTACCTGCGTAATTGCACACTCAGCTCACTCAGGTGCTTCGCTATATCACATTTGACATTGTCCGTAAGCTTGAGTTCATTGGCACTCAAGAAATCATACAATGATGGAAAGACCTGTGTGTTGTCCTTGTTAATGCAGACAGAAAAGAGCTCCAACTTCTTAATCATAGCCTCAATTTTGTCCTGCACATTGAATATAGTTGGTAGAGTCCCTGTAATCCTAGATTCACATCATTCAGGTGCGAAAAAACATCACCCAGATAGGCCAGTCGTGTGAGAAACTCGTCATCATGCAAGCGGTCAGACAAGTGAAAATTATGGTCAGTAAATAAAACTTTAAGCACGTATCTCAATTTAAAAAAATGTGTCAATACAGAGGGGCCACTTGATAACCAGCGCACTTCTGTATGTTGTAAAAGCGTTACATGGTCGCTGCCCATATCATTGCATAATGCAGAAAATACACGAGAGTTCAGAGACCTTGCTTTAACAAAATGAACCATTTTCACTGTAGTGTCCAAAACGTCTTTCAAGCTGTCAGGCATTCCCTTGGCAGCAAGAGCCTCTCGGTGGATGCTGCAGAGTACCCAAGTGGTGTCAGGAGCAACTGCTTGCACYCGCGTTACCCCTCCACTATGTCTCCCTGCCATGGCTTTTGCGCCATCAGTACAGATACCAACCGATCTTGACCACCAAAGTCCATTTGATGTCACAAAGCTGTCCAGTACTTAAAAAATATCCTCTCCTGTTGTCCTGGTTTTCAGTGGTTTGCAGAAAAGGATGTCTTCCTTAGTTGACCCCCCATTAACGTAACGGACATATACCAGGAGCTGTGGCCGCCACGTCTGTTGACTCATCCAGCTGTAACGCATATACTTCACTGGCTTGTATGCGAAGCAGTAATTGTTTCAAAACATCTCCTACCGTGTCACTGTGCGGCAGGTAGCCTAGTGGTTAGAGCATTGGACTAGTAACGGGAAGGTTGCAAGATTGAATCCCTGAGCTGACAAGGTGAAAATCTGTCGTTCTGCCCCTGAACAAGGCAGTTAACCCACTGTTCCTAGGCCGTCATTGAAAATAAGAATTTGTTCTTAACTGACTTGCCAAGTTAAATAAAGGTAAAATAAAAAACTGATGCATCGTGAAACAGTGTTGTTTGATGAAGGCATTGTCTGTATAGTTTTTTTGGCCTTTTCCCCCAGAATTGTCCCAGCCATATCCTCGGCAGAAAGTCCTCCACAATAGTATGGGGCTTGCCTGTCCWAGCCACTKGGTAGCTCACCATATAAGATGCTTCGAGCCCCTTCTTATTAATGGTATCTGTTGCTTTTATACATGTCTTACTACTCAAAAGTCGTCTTTATTCTCGCTCAAAAACTCCTGTAGCTTATTTTTCAAATTGTCATGTTTCGTTTCTAAATGTCTGCGCAATACTGAAGGTTTCCCGCGAGAGAGTAACGGTTAATGTGATTGGATGTTAATTATTTGACTAGGATACCTGTATTTGACATTGTGTTGTTATTTCACTGAACACTGGATGGTTWAATTTTATTTTTGGCAGGGAAACYAGGCTACTCAGGTGAGAAAAAAACCTCACCCAAATGTATAGCCCCATTGGAAAATATAAATGTACTGTTTGAAAACGTAAAGAAATTATTATAATAAAATGTTAATTTGAATCACATTTTGATTTGGCGTACCCCCGACGGCATTGTGCWTACCCCTGGGGGAACGTGTACCCCAGTTTGAGAATACCTGGTCTATATATCATCCACGTGAACACAAACCAGAATAGACTTCTCTTGCCAATCAATGACTTTCTAAATGTTTGGTTGGTCATATTTTCTATGCTAGTCCCGGTTTGCCTTCTGTAATTACTGTATGGATTGTTTCATTTTCTTTTGTTTTCACCTGGTCTTTGTGATGTCTTCTGTGTTTGTGTGGCAGACCTGTCGGTATGGACATTATTTGACATGGWCTCTGTGTTTGWGTGGCAGGCGTGTAGATATGGACATTATTTGACATGGTCTCTGTGTTTGTGTGGCAGGCGTGTAGATATGGACATTATTTGACATGGTCTCTGTGTTTGTCCATCTGTCAGAGGGGCATTTATATTGCACCATCTACTGTACAGAGGGGCTTTATATTGTACCATCTACTGTACAGAGGGGCTTTATATTGCACCATCTACTGTACAGAGGGCTTTATATTGCACCATCTACTGTACAGAGGGGCTTTATTGTTACCATCTACTGTACAGAGGGGCTTTATATTGTACCATCTACTGTACAGAGGGGCTTTATATTGACCATCTACTGTACAGAGGGCTTTTATGTACCATCTACTGTACAGAGGGGCTTTATATTGCACCATCTACTGTACAGAGGGGCTTTATATTGCACCATCTACTGTACAGAGGGGCTTTATATTGTACCATCTACTGTACAGAGGGGCTTTATAATTGTACCAGCTACTGTACAGAGGGGCTTTATATTGCACCATCTACTGTACAGAGGGGCTTTATATCTTGCAACATCTACTGTACAGAGGGGCTTTATATTGTACCAGCTACTGTACAGAGGGGCTTTATAATGTAGCTCTACTTACAGAGGGGCTTTATATTGCACCATTACTGTACAGAGGGGCTTTATATTGTACCATCTACTGTACAGGGGCTTTATATGTAGCAATCTACTGTAAAGAGGGGCTTTATATTTTACCATATACTGTACAGAGGGGCTTTATATTGTACCATCTACGTTACAGAGGGGCTTTTATATTGTACATCTACTGTACAGAGGGCTTTATATTGATACATCTACTGTACAGAGGGGCTTTATATTGTACAAT
>NC_036842.1:88490730-88528784 GCF_002910315.2 Salvelinus sp. IW2-2015
CTTGTCAGGCCTGTAGATATGGACATTATTTGACATGGTCTCTGTGTTTGTGTCAGGCCTGTAGATATGGACATTATTTGACCATGGTCTCTGTGTTTGTTGGCAGACCTGTAGATATGGACATTATTTGACTGGTCTCTGTGTTGTCTGTCGAGGCCTGTAGATATGGACATTATTTGACATGCGTCTCTGTGTTTGTGTGGCAGACCTGGATATGGACATTATTTGACTGGTCTCTGTGTTTGTCGCATGTATGTGACATGGTCTCTTTGTTTGTCTGTCAGGCCTGTAGATATGGACATTATTTGACATGGTCTCTGTGTTTGTCTGTCAGGCCTGTAGATATGGACATTATTGACATGCTCTGTGTTTGTGTGGCACGTGTAGATATGGACATTATTTGACATGGTCTCTGTGTTGTGTGCAGGCTGTAGTATGGACATTATTTGACTGGTCTCTGTGTTTGTGTGGCAGAGCCGTGTAGGTATGGACATTATTTGACATGGTCTCTGTTTTGTCTGTCAGCCTGTAGATATGGACATTATTTGACTGGTCTCTGTGTTTGTCTGTCAGGCCTGTAGATATGGACATTATTTGCATGGCTCTGTGTTTGTGTGGCAGCGTGTAGTATGGACATTATTTGACATGGTCTCTGTGTTTGTGTGGCAGGCGTGTAGATATGGACATTATTGACATGGTCTCTGTGTTTGTGTGGCAGACCTGTGGGTATGGACATTATTTGACATGGTCTCTGTGTTTGTGTGGCAGACGTGTAGATATGGACATTATTTGACATGGTCTCTGTGTTTGTGTGGCAGGACCTGTGGATATGGACATTATTTGACATGGTCTCTGTGTTTGTGTGGCAGACCGTGTAGATATGGACATTATTTGACATGGTCTCTGTGTTTGTGTGGCAGACCTGTGGTATGGACATTATTTGACATGGCTCTGTGTTTGTGTGGCAGACTGTAGATATGGACATTATTTGACATGGTCTCTGTGTTTGTGTGGCAGGCGTGTAGATATGGACATATTTGACATGGTCTCTGTGTTTGTGTGGCAGACCTGTGGGTATGGACATTATTTGACATGGTCTCTGTGTTTGTGGCAGGCGTGTAGATATGGACATATTTGACATGGTCTCTGTGTTTGTGTGTCAGGCGTGTAGATATGGACATGTCCACCACCTGGAGCACTGTTGTTCTATGGAGCAGATATGGGTGTCATGAACGCCTCGGGAAAACACGGCTCTACACATCTGTGCTCTATACAAAGAGGTAAGAGACCAGAGTTCAAATCATCAGAGACCAGAGCACAAACCACCAGGGCGGCACGTAGCCTAGTGGTTAAGAGCCTTGGGCCAGTAACCCGAAAGGTTGCTGGTTCAACTACCAAGGTGAAAAATCTGTCGAAGTGCCCTTGAGCAAGGCACTTAACTCTAATGTGCTCCAGGGGCGCCGTACTGCTATGCCTGGCCCTGTAAACAACACATTTCATTCACTTATATTGTACCATTCTACTGTACAGAAGGGCTTTATATTGACCATCTACTGTAGAGGGCTTTATATTGCACCATCTACTGTACAGAGGGGCTTTATATTGCACCATCTACTGTACAGAGGGGCTTTAGGATATTGTACCATCTACTGTACAGAGGCGGGCTTTATATTGCACCATCTACTGTACAGAGGGGCTTTATATATACTCTCACGACGCTCACTTAAGTACGCCAGTAGGGTCATTTTAGATGTTACATACCATTATAACAGAGACTTATATTTGCAATTAGTCTGTTACAGAGGGGCGTATTACATTACTGATACACAAAAACTGCTAACTCAAGGGTCTACCTATGTGTTATCAGAAAGGCGTCTTTGACTATCTGACCACCAACTCTAATATGTCTGAGGCCAGTACGTTGCTTATGTTTATTATGTAACCATCCTTACTGTGATACACGAAGGCCTTTATATATAATGCCGCTCACTATCTACTGTACAGAGGCGGCTGTATTATTACTTTGGACACCATCACCTACCTGTACAGTGAAGCCCTATGTTATAATAATCTGTTATCCGAGTTCTACATGTACAGACGAGCCATCTTTAATAAAGTGGTGTCATCCATGATTACTGTACAGATGTGAGGACTTCTTATATAGCTAGCACATCTACTTCGTACAACACTAGAAGGCATTTACTACTATGTGCGAAAAATCATAACCTGTATTATGGAAGTCACCATCTATATATTGATACGCAGCTCTCTTATACTGGTGACTGAGGGGACTCTTGATCACATAACATGTTAGATCATATCGATCTTGCATCAGAGTGGCAGTGTTATAATTATATTGCTGCACACATCATTCTACTTATAAGGCTTCGTACTAGCAAGATACGCTATCACTATAATAGGTCTCTGTCTAGCCATCTACATGATAACCATGGAGCGGCTCATACAACTATTTGTACAATCTTTAACATGTAGAAGAGGGCGCTTATATCTATGTTAATGTACCAATGATATACTTGTTTCACAGAAGGGCGACCTTTATAAGGCTCTATGTTAAACTTTATATATCACACTAGTTACCAGTGTACTTCGTATACAGAGTGGCGCCTTTATATTGTACACCATCTACTGTACAGAGAGCTTTATATTGCTACCATCTTACTGTACAGAGGGCTTCTAATATTTGAACAATCTACTGTAAAGAGGGAGCTCTTATTGAGTATCACACTGTACATAACATGATGAGCCTGTCTACATTGCTTTATATTGTTAAACTGATATAACCTCACTACAACGTACATTGATTTATTAGAGGGCTCTATGTGATACTGATCACCACTATAAGCTCTAGTATTACTTTATACTAGTAATCACACTATAAGCTCTATGTGTATACTGATTATGTATTGTTCAATCACTCAGTTGCTCTAAGGCTCGTCACTTTTGAGAATTTAAACTGATATTTCACACCATCTATATCATAAGTTAGTCTCTTGTTACTCTAGTACTCTGTATAGTTAGTCGTATACCAGTGCCTTTAGTATTCTTGGTGTGATTCATACACTATTAAGAACTGCGTTAATCGTATTGTACTTAGTTACATGATCACACTATAAAGGCTATACTATGTATACAATTTTATGAGCCCATAGCCAAACAGGGCTGGGGTCAATTCCGATTTCAGCGAACCTTTCGAGTTCAAAGCTCAGTGCGTGAGACAATGTAAAATCACACCGACTTAGATCGGAATTGGAAAATAGTAAGAATGCCCCCTAACTCTTGATATATGTTATTAGCAAGGTCAATTAGTAAATCATTGAATCCGTGTTATTGCACACTTCATCTCACATGGGTAAAGATTGACTTATGAGAAGAGCCAACTTCGTATGAACATGAATCATCACACCGAGATGGACACATATTAACTTGACTGTCAATCTCTTCCTGAGTGGTGGAACACTATCCTCGGTAACTAGCACAGCGAACACATCCCGAGACATATAACATCGCCGAGGGACATACATCCCTTAGATGAATACATCCTTGAGTTGAATACATCCTGAGGCGAATACATCCTGAGAAATATCTCCTGAGGGAATACATCCTGAGGAAATACATCCTGGGGAGTACATCCCGGGGAGTACATCCCTAGGGAATACATCTCGATGTGGAACACATCACGCTGAGGAAATACTACTCACTCAGCGAACATTCACACTCAACTAGAGGGCCTCTAGTACATCGCCGGGAGGACCATCCCTGTATGACGTGATCAGCTACCCAATCTTGGAGTGGAAAGGACACACTCGTAAACAGATTAATACTCTACGTCATTCACTATCAATAGGCTTATTAAATTACGTAGGTTTACCAATCACTCATACAAACATGATCAAATCACCACTTTTAAGTACGGCAAGTGCTCTATATGTTAGTTTATAATCAGCTTCTGATCTTATCCCACTGTACAATTAATGGCATTCATCCCATTGAGAAGACCTCAAAACAAGGCACCATTCAACCCACTATATATAGGACTCTTCGTAGGTGTGCGTCTTGTTATCATACAACCGTCACACCTAATCTCAACTGAGCTGGCACCCTCACTCCTCAGAAGTGTAGATACTGATCACACTATAAGGCTTCTATGGTTGTCATATAGCTGAGTCGAACAGTCGTAAAGGAACTATCTATGTCAAATAATCTAATCTACATGGATCCATGTTCACACAGGAGGGTGTTAACACACACTAACATTCTTGACAAATATCAGGAACAATAGGCCATAATCTACTGTAAAGAGGGGCTTTATATTGTACCATATACTGTACATTGCTTTTATTATACCACTAGTACATTGTATTGGTATACTAGTACATTGTATTGGTATACTAGTGCCTTGTCTTAATATACCAGTACATTGTATTGGTATTCTAGTACATTGTATTAGTATACTAGTGCCTTGTATTGGTATTGTAGTACATTTTACTGGTATACTAGTACATTAGGCCCATAGCAAACAGGGCTGGGGTCAATTCCGTTTGAATTTGGTCAATTCAGGAAGTAAACCGATTGACTGAATTGAAATGTAAATGACCCCAATCTTGATAATGTTATTAGCAAGGGGTCAATTAGGATTAATAATTATCCTGTTGATTCTTCACATGGGTAAAGATTGACTGGATACACTGATGAGAATTAATCTGAGATGGACACATTCTGAGGGAACTCTTCCTGGGGGAACACATCCCGGGGGAACACATCCCGGGACAATACATCCCGAGGGAATACATCCTGATGGAATACATCCTGAGGGAATACATCCTGAGCGAATACATCCTGAGGGAATATATCCTGAGGGAATACATCCTGAGGGAATACATCCTGGGGGAGTACATCCCGGGGGAGTACATCCCGAGGGAATACATCCCGGGGGAACACATCCCGGAGGAATACATCCTCAGGGAATACATCCCGGGGGAGTACATCCCGGGGGAGTACATCCCGGGGGAGTACATCKRGGGGGAACACAAGACAATATGGTCTTAACATCAATGGCTATAATTCTAGTTTAAAACCACAGTGATCAATATTTAGACGGCTCTATGTAGTTTAAATGTTAATCTTTCCACTGTCATATGAATCCCAGAGCCAACAAGGCACTTAACCCTAATTGATCTTGGGTCGCTGTTAATAACGGCTGACCCTGGCTGTGACCCCACTATCAGAGGGTGTGTCAAGGGGAGTGGGGATATAGAATAAACACATGTCCATTTCACACATGGGTGTAATACACACTACATGTTTGAAACAGGACAAATACAAGCACTCACCAAATAATAATTATACACACACACATTTTTAAGATGGTGGTTTGAACATGGGATGTGTGTGTGAGATATCTCTCCTGTTGTCTGTAGGGGTCACTGCTCCCATTAGCTATGGCATAGATCATTAAGCCTTTCTACACGCTGTGCTCGCTCTGCTGCCATTATTCACAGAGAGCGAGAGAGATAGATAAGAGAGGATAGAGGGATGATGAGAGAGAGAAAAAGAGAGAGAGACAGAGAGAGTGTGTGAGAGAGAGAGTGAGAGAGAGAGGGAGAGGGAGATGATGAGAGAGAGAAAAAGAGAGAGAATAGATAGATAGTTAGAGAAAGAGGGATGATGAGAGAGAGAGAAAAAAGAGAGGAGACAGAGAGAGTGTGTGGAGGAGAGGAGGAGAGAGAGATGATGGAGAGCGAGAAAAAAGAGAGAGAGAGAAGGAGAGAGTGTGTGTGAGAGAGAGAGAGAGATAGCGAGAGGAGAGAGAGAGAGCGAGAGGAGGAGAGAGAGAAAAAGAGAGAGAGAGAAGAGAGAGTGTGTGTGTGTGAGAGAGAGAGAGAGAGAGAGAGAGAGCGAGAGGAGGAGAGAGAGATGATGAAGAGAGAGAGAAAAAGAGAGAGAGAGAGACAGAGGGATACTGATAACTTCCTCTCTCTGGGTTTGCTGTTGTTAATCTCTTCCCTCGACTGCTCTGCTCCTACAGGCTGGGTTTATTTCCCTGGCTTTCTGATTAGATGCCCTTTTGCATGACAGCTTTAGTGTGATCTAATGACTATAATGACAGCCACTAGGAGGGATGAACTTCACTGATTTAACTTTTTGAATATCAGTCTGATTTGTGTGGGTTGGGGCTTGTACACGTAATATTATTATTGTAGATATCTGCCATATTTTATTTATCTGATGACTAGTGGCAGTAGAATTTTAATAAGAGCAAGTAGGAGGAGGATGAGCTCGACATTGGTGTGTGTGGTGGTGTGGGTGTGTGTGTGTGTGTGTGTGTGTGTGGTTGTGTGTGTGTGTGTGTGTGTGTGTGTGGTGTGTGTGTGTGTGTGTGTGTGTGTGTGTGTGTGTAATATATGCAGGCACTGTGTGTATGTTGTGTGTATGAGCAAGCACTGTTTTGTGCATGGGTGCGTGCGTGCGTGTGTGCCTGATGTATGGGTTGTGTGGGCCCGCGCGCCTGTATGTGTGTTGTTCAATGCACGTGAATGTGTGTGTGTTTGTAATGGTGTTTCCGTGGGTGGGCTGCTGAATCCAGCTAACAGCAGGCTGAGGCGGGCTGCAATGCCACAGACAGTTACCAGAGGCTGATTCTCTCTTGATTTTCTCACAGAGCTTCACACTACATGTTTTCACTGCACTGAGATTCTTTCTGGAGAGCTGAGGGAGAGGCCTTGCTTTACCTGGAACATAGACAAGGCATCATCAGACTTTACCTGGAACATAAGACAAGGCATCATCAGACTTTACCTGGAACATAGACAAGGCATCATCAGACACACAGGACAGGGTGAGCTCTAGCTCCAGCAATGATACGTTTCAGGAATGTTCTGGAATCACTTAAGTTCTAGAATGTTCTGGATTATTGATGGAATGTTCAGTTCTGGAATGTTCTGGAATCAGAGCTAGAATAGTTGATGGAATGTTCAGGTCTGGAATGTTTCTAGAATCACTTAGTTATAGAATGTTCTGGAATCAGTTTTAGATTAGTTGATGGAATGTTCCGTTCTGGAATGTTCTAGAATCGGTGCTAGATCAGTTGATGGAATGTTCAGGTCTGGAATGTTCTAGAATCACTCACTTAAGTTATAGAATGTTCTGGATTAGTTGATGGAATGTTCAGTTCTGGAAATGTTCGTAGAATCAGAGCTAGAATAGTTGATGGAATGTTCAGGTCTGGAATGTTCTAGAATCACTTAAGTTATAGAATGTTTTGGAATCAGTTTTAGATTAGTTGATGGAATGTTCAGTTTGGAATGTTCTAGAATCAGTGCTAGATCAGTTGATGGAATGGAATGCTTGATCAAGATTTTTTTCCGGTTTTCTCCTCTCGTTAAAGGGGTTCAGAGAATTACAGAGTAATAAACAGTAGCAGGCAGCAGAGAGAAAAGAAGAAGAGAGAGAGAGAGAGAGAGAGAGAGAGAGAGAAGAGAGAGAGAGAGAGAGAGAGAGAGAGAGAGAGAGAGAGGAGAGAGAGAGGAGAGAGAGAGAGAGAGAGAGAGAGAGAGTTTATTTCACTTTTGTATATTATCTACCTCACTTGCTTTGGCAACGTTAACATATGTTTCCCATGCCAATAAAGCCCCTTGAATTGAATTGAATTGAATTGACAGAGAGGGAGACAGAGAGAGCAATGGAGTTGAAATAAATGAGGTCCTGGTCTTACTCTGTTCCCCCTTCTCTTTTCTTTTGGTCCTCCCTAAGGAACACTGTGCCAGAGTACTGCTTGTTCGTGGTGCCAACAAGGAAGTGAAGAACTACAGAAGCCAGACACCATTCCAGGTATGGACTGACTCACACCTCTAACATTTACTGCTCACAGTACAGGCTTGCTGTAAAACATAGATCACTACTTTCCATTCTTCATACTAGCATGCCACTTGCAATGCATACCCAATCCATTGCTTCGTTCTTCAAAGTGGTATGGTATATAACGGTCATTCATTAAGCTTCTCAGATGAATTACATCAGTAGAGAGCTACATGTGTAGGATTTTAATTTGAGCCAGTTTTCCACAGCAGGAAAATAACCCTGCAACAACAGGAAATGTGAATTATTATGTGGATTATAATTAATGGACATTTTTTTTGTAGGGGTTGGTACATTTTTCTTTAGGGGCAAATCAAGTCTGACATTTGAAAGTGGAAATGACCAACTTTACAAGCCTTTTTAAACCTTGAACACACTACAGGTTTGCATTTCTCAGCAACATAAGAGATCCTACATCTGTAGTGTAGTATGTGATACCTTTAGATGCTTATAGTGGTGAAGCTTCATAACATTGCAACCCTTCCTTTTGTTTCTTTGCAGTAGTATTTTGGCAAGCAGATCAGTCTCCATCTGTSTGTTTTCAGTCAAGTTTTGTTCACGTGTGGTTTTAAAAGGGAAAAGCAAGATGGAACAAGAGTGTATTTTTAGGTTGTTAAACAAAGCTGTTTAAGAGTCAATGGTTCCTTATTTGGCAGGCGTTTATGTAAGACATCCCTCTCTCTGAACAAACAGTCAATGGTTCTGGGAGAAATGTTCATGTTTWAATTTTTGTTTATATGCATGTGTCAGCATTCCACAGTGTTCTGACCTCCAACTACCAATTAGTCATAATGTAGGTGTGATGCATTTAGGYGGTTGAAGTCAAAAAAGGGGTATGGATACTGAATAGCTTCCTAGCTGTAGTTGACTATATTTTCTCCTTTTCCTATTCATCATCCCTACCCTGCTTACCATCATCTTTTAATGCAGATAATTCCATGTCCCACAAATAATTAAATAATTAAACGATTAAATAATTAAATAATTGACCCATTTTTTATTGGCAGCAGGCCTACACAGCTGCTATTTAAATAAAATGGCAAAATAACAACTACTGCACGAGGTTCATTATTATCAAGCACATAAATCATTTTTATTCTGTGACAGAGTCTCCCTTTGTGACGTGTTTATGGTTCAAAGTTGAACATCTTCCACCAAATCTCCTCTTTACCTCCTCATGCTCTCTTAGAGTCTGAACTCTAAACTCTTCTGCTTTAGTCTGAACTCCTCAATTACTGTAAACTCCTCTGCTTTAGTCTGATCCTCAGTTAACTGTAAACTCCTCTGGCTTCTAGTCTGAACTCCTCAGTTACTGTAAACTCCTCTGCTTTAGTCTGAACTCCTCAGTTACTTAAACTCCTCTGCTTTAGTCTGAACTCCTCAGTTACTGTAAACTCTCTGCTTTAGTCTGATTCCTCAGTTTACTGTAAATCCTCTGCTTTAGTCTGAACTCCTCAGTTTACTCTAAACTCCTCTGCTTTAGTCTGAACTCCTCAGTTACTGTAAACTCTTCTGCTTTAGTCTGAACTCCTCAGTTACTGTAAACTCCTCTGCTTTAGTCTGAACTCCTAGTTACTCTAAACTCCTCTGCTTTAGTCTGAACTCCTCAGTTACTGTAAACTCCTCTGCTTTAGTCTGAACTCCTCAGTTACTCTAAACTCCTTCTGCTTTAGTCTGAACTCCTCAGTTACTCTAAATCTCTGCTTTAGTCTGAACTCCTCAGTTAGTCTAAACTCCTCTGCTTTAGTCTGAACTCCTCAGTTACTCTAAACTCCTCTGCTTTGGTCTGGACTCCTCAGTTACTCTAAACTCCTTCTGCTTAGTCTGAACTCCTCAGTTACTCTAAACTCCTCTGCTTTAGTCTGAACTCCTCAGTTACTCTAAACCTTCGCTTTAATCTGAACTCCTCAGTTACTCTAAACTCCTTGCTTTAGTCTGAACTCCTCAGTTACTCTAAACTCCTATGCTTTAGTCTGAACTCCTCAGTTACTCTAAACTCCTCTGCTTTAGTCTGAACTCCTCACGTTACTCTAAACTCCTCTGCTTTAGTCTGAACTCCTCAGTTACTCTAAATCCTCTGCTTTAGTCTGACTCCTCAGTTACTCTAAATCCTCTGCTTTAATCTGAACTCCTCAGTTGTCTAAACTCCTCTGCTTTAGTCTGAACTCCTCAGTTACTCTAAACTCCTTCGCTTTAATCTGAACTCCTCAGTTAGTCTAAAACTCTCTGCTTTAGTCTGAACTCCTTCAGTTACTCTAAACTCCTCTGCTTTAGTCTGAACTCCTCCTTACTTTAACTCCTTCGCTTTAATCTGAACTCCTCAGTTAGTCTAAACTCCTTTGCTTTAGTCTGATCCCCAGCTGAGCCAACTGTCTTCTCTTGCATCATGTAGGAGTCAGTGGAGTGATGCTGTTTATATAATGTACACTTCCGCTGAGTGCTGATGCATCCTCTAATTCTCTCTATTATTCATCCATCCCTTCACACTTAAAATACTTCAAATAAAATGATGTTTCCTGCCTCAATGACTCTTTAATTACKGCTCATTTGAAGGGGCCATAAACCACATTCACCTCGTCCAATCAAATTCTGATTAAGTTTGCCCAGTTAGGCAGCCATCTGCTGACTGATGGTGGCAAATTAAGTGCTGAGACTCAGRCTGTSCCCTAAATGGCACCCTATTCCCTATGTAGTGCACTATGGGCCCTGGTCACAAGTAGTGCACTATAGAGGGAATAGAGTGCCATTTGGGATATACACACTGATTCAGAGGAAATTGGAGCACTTCACTTCTTGCTCCTCTTTCCTGACCCGCTTCCATCCCAACATCACATCCTGTCTCACTTCTAGTACACCCAGACATCATACTTCCCTTACTCTCTCTCTCTCTCTCTCTCTCTCTCTCTCTCTCTCTCTCTCTCTCTCTCTCTCTCTCTCTCGTCTCTTCTCTCTCTCTCTCTCTCTTTCATTCAATTTTCAAATTCAAGGGCTTTATTGGCATGGGAAACATTTGTGACTCACGACCTGGATTCGGTCTTATGTAGCAACATTTGAAATTGTGTTTTTTACATTGGATTAAAGTAGAGACTCAGAGCTGCAAAATGATATTGTATACACTGCATTTTTGAGGAACAATGGGAAATAATTCTGCTTTGAAAGTTGATAAACTTGTAAACTCACTTGAGAAAAAGGCCTTTGAATGTTTTGGTATCTAGTGAAGAGCTTTTCTTTGTCTACACCCATTCAGCATCGTTCACACCCTCTTAAGCCTTTGCCCCACCCATCTCGTTTCGCTCTTGGAGCATTTAGAGGGCACACTTGACACTCTGGCCAATGATTTGTTTACCTCTGGATAACATGAAAAGCCTAACCAGCTCTGCTGGCAACAATTTCATTACGCTTTTTTGCCAACGTTTACTGACACCAGCCATATTCAAGGGTGTTGTACACTTTAGCTTAAATGACGTAGCTAGCTAGCTAGGTAAACAATGAACCTAGCTAGGTTAACAACGTGTAAGATCACACACGTCACGTAACGTTAGCTAATGAGCCAGCCAGCTACTGTTATTGTTAACTTCTCTAGGGTAGGTGAGACGCTAAATACACCATTCGTTATATTAAACATTCTTGTAAATACATGTATATTACATCATTTAAAAGATGAACGTCTATTAATCCAGCCGCTGTGGTCAGATTTCAAAAAGGCTTTACTGCAAAAGCAAACATGCGATTTTCTGAGGACGGCCCCCCACACACACAATATTACTAGCATTTTCCAACCAAGATTAGCGTCACGAAAGTCAGAAATAAAATAAAATAAATCGCTTACCATTGAAGATCTTCCTCTGGTGGCAATGCCAAGTGTCCTAACTACACAGTGAATGTTGTTTTGTTTTGATAAAGTCAATTTGTATAGCCTAACACGAAACATTTGTAAACCGCTTGCGTCGTGATTTCCGTCTCATTCAACTTTGGACGAAGCGTTAGTGGTAATTACACACACTAACAAAATTTATCCAGTCATGGTTGGTTTCATTGCAATCCTCTGGTTGTTACTAACACAACCATACTTGATGGTTCTTTTCCGGGACGTATTGACCGAAACAAACCGATTTGAAGACACAATCAATGACCTCATTGCGCACCAATGGTAGGACCGGTCTATCTTGATTGACTGTATTTTGGCCCAATGACCACTGATCATCTTGAAATCTAGCTTGGAAGATAGCCAATGAGCTGAGGTAAACGGCAATATGTAATGTGATACGTTCGAAGACCAGCCTTTGTCGTAAACTCTGGCGTAAAAGAGGTTCATTCGCCATTGCAAATCCTACTTGACGGAGCCACGAGTGTTACGCATAGCAGTACATATTCAATAGCATTTTCAACAGTTATATATCTTAATTATGGCGAATAAATCAGGAAAAGCTAAAACAAAGTCTAGGTATTACAGATTTAACCCAAATTATAGAGAAATTGATAGAGACAGCGAGACCGAGTTGCTTCAGGAAGATGAATCTTTCAGCGAAGCTAGTTTTGACTCCCAGGGGAAGACTGTTTCTGCACGGCGAGGATGCCATGCTGGATTGGTAACTTCTAATGCAAATGTCATTGTTTTAAATTAATAATATGAAATATTATTCATTTTGAGATTTTTAAATATTTTCTTATTTAATTTGCAAAATATAAAAATATCATCTGTAATGAAATGTGTAAAGTACACATTGGCTATACTGTGTGTGTGTGTGTGATATATTTTTTTAAATCTATTTTACATAAACATGGAATTGAACAGCACTTCACCATAGTGATTTATGTCCCTGTACTCTATATATCTCTGTTTATTTTACGTGTTGATACAGGGCTCATACGTGAAAGTATTGTTACTGATTTTTTAAATCTTTCACAGTGGCAGTGATTATGATTATGAGCCGCCAATGTCTAGGTGTCCATCTCCCTCTGAAGCTGGTTAATCCAGCGGACCCCTGCTGTCTCCGGCTCCACACCTACCCGGCCATCTAGAGGTGTGAAGTCAGTGACAAAGAAGCGGAGGTGGGGAAGAGAGAAACCTGCAGACAGAGGGCCAGAGGGTCGTTGGTMGTGACAGTGTTTCCTAGCCTTAGTGCAGTGGGCAGCTGGGAGGAGGTGCTCTTATTCTCCATGGACTTTACAGTGTCCCAGAACGTTTTTGAGTTTGTGCTACAGGATGCAAATTTCTGCTTGAAAGAGCTAGCCTTAGCTTATGTCATGCAATAAAATGCAAATGTATTACTTAAAAATCATACAATGTGCTTTTCTGGATTTTTGTTTTAGATTCCGTCTCTCACAGTTGAAGTGTACCTATGATAAAAATMACAGACCTCTACATGCTTTGTAAGTAGGAAAACCTGCAAAATTGGCAGTGTATCAAATACTTGTTCTCCCCACTCTATATATTTTTAAATGGTGTCTAGATGGAATTTGTATGTGTGGTAATGGCAACTGGACCTTTTTTGGGACACCATTATTTTGTCTTACTGAGATTTACTGTCAGGGCATAGGTCTGACGGAATCTGTGCAGAAGCTCCAGGTGCTGCTGTAGGCCGTCCTTGGTTGGGGGGACAGAAACATCAGATCATCAGCAAACAGTAGATATTTGACTTCGGATTCTAGTAGGGTGAAGCCGGGTGCTGCAGACTGTTCTAGTGCCCTCGCCAATCCGTTGATATACTGTATATGTTGAAGAGTGTGGGGCTTAAGCTGCATCCCTGTCTCATCCCACGGCCCTGTGGAAAACAWAAGTGTGTTTTTTGCCAATTTTAACCACACACTTGTTGTTTGTGAGCATGGATTGTATAATGTTGTATGCTTTTCCCCCAACACCACTTTCCATCAATTTGTATAGCAAACCCTCAAGCCAAATTCYGTCAAAAGCTTTTTTGAAGTCAACAAATCATGAGAAGACTTTCTCGCTCTCTCTTTATCTCTCTCTCTTGCTCTCTCCCTCTTTCTCTCTCCCTCTTTCTCTCTCCCTCTTTCTCTCTCTCTCTCTCTCTCTCACTATCTCTCTGCTCTTTGTTTCTCAGTCCCCTAGGTTCGCTGTCCGTCTCTTTCTCTCTCCCCCTCTCTCTGCCTAGCCATCACAACTTACTTACATATGGTTTGGGACTAGGTGAACAGACAGCAGAGGAACAGAGTGTGTGCTGTGTTGAACTGTGCAGGGTTAAGAGAGGTTATGGTTATACTGTAACATCATAACTTAGCCTACCTCCCCATATGTTTTTTTACAAGGTAAACAGACAGCAGAGCAGAGCGTTTCAGCTTTTCAGTGTAGCAGAATGTTGTTTCTGGGAGGAGACGATGATGGGAAGTAGGAGTCGTGTTTTCATTGCACAGCCTCATTCTCCACTCTAGCATGCATTATACTGCAACACTACTACTCCAATCCAATAGCTTCTGTACCTTTATTACTGTATTACAATAATAGGTTAATTCATTTAACTCATTTCAGAAGTGTAATTGAAAATTGCTCCATATTTTCAGCTAATGTATTTGTTTTTCCACATGAAACCAATTTCATATTTGGGATAGAGATGGAGGGTTGAGTTTATGCAGGATTTCCATGAGAGAGTTAGTCTAGTCATACAATTTTCAGTGACTATACCGTACCAATAGAGATAAAACTTGTTCTGTCTCTATGACTCTACCTTTTCTTGATGCAGCCTGAGCCTCACATTGCGTCTCCTATTCCACTGACACAGAGCCGTATATAGAGAGGGTTTCGGTCAGATTTRAAAACGGACACCATGTTAACAGAGCGATGTAACAATACAACAGTGCCTCCGACAGTTRCCTCTGAAATGACCCGCTGTAAACAAGAAAAACAGAGCAGGGAATTTTACAGAAGTTTTTATTAATTATAATTTGGAATAATGTGTATTCAAATCTTTACAGTTTTGTGGTGTCAACAAATTGTATATCTTCTTTCACTGGACATCTTCATAAGTAAAAAAGAAACCGATCAGAAATAAACAGCACAACACGGAAGCTTCAATTATCACTTAGCAACGGCTATGGAGGAGGAAGTGGCGCTATCGGAACGTTCAGACAGAAACCACATTGGCCAAACTCTCTATATACAGTATATGACTCCGCACTGACCTGTCTTATGTAAAAGTGGCTAAAGGTGGCATCAGTTGGCAGGGTCTACTGGCTGGATATGTGTTGACTCATCCACTGTGGCTGTGGCTCTGCTGCCCTCCACCCACTACACTACAACCTTTACCAGGCTTCTGTTTATTGTGTTATTATTAGTACCTATAAGGATTTCAAGTTGCATTTCATGAAAGTGAGTCATTTTACAATGGGAATTAAGTTATTTTCTGACAAATTTAACTGAGCCACTGCATGTTGTGGCCATCAGAGCTGGTAGTCAGGAATTTGCTATAATGAATACCATATCTGCTAAATGACTTAAATGTAAATGTAAATGTATATCCACCATATCCACCACCTCACTATAAATCTACCATTCTGTTCCAGGTGGCCATCATCGCAGGAAACTTTGAATTGGCAGAATTAATCAAGAACCATAAAGAGACTGATATCGGTAAGTTACTGAACTCAACATTTCTTTGTTTCTGTGTAGTATAAACTGTGTTTATTTACCAGAAAAAACTATTGCATAATAGGAAATGGTAAGACTGGTAAACATTGAAGCATAGCAGGTTACCAGTCTAGGAAAGGGTTGCTGGCAATGTGTTGTATTGAATGTGAGTTAAGGCATGTGCAATTCACTTGCTTTATGAATGATGTACGTTGTAGACCAAAGAGCTTCCACTCTGAATGGGCTATTGTGTTTCCCGGTGGATGGACCTGCTCTGTGCTTCCTCTCTCATCTAAAGACAGTCAGTTCTGCTCCAATCCACACTTAGCCACAGTTCACAATGGAGCTGGCCTACATAGTGGACTGGGATGAGAACACACACTCACACACACACGTCATGCACTCACACACACACACACACACACACACCACACACACACACACACACACCACACACACACACAACACACACACCACACCACACACACACACACACACACACACACACACACACCACACACACACACCACCACACACCACACACACACACACACACCACACACACACACACACACACACACACACACCACACACACACAACACACACAACACACACACACACACAACACACAACACACACGCCATGCATACACACACACACGCCATGCACACACACACACACACCACCACACACACACACCCACACACACACACAACACACACACACACACACACAACACACACAACAACACAACACACAACACACACACAACACACCAACACACACACACACACACACACACAACTCCATACTGTTTATGAGTGGTAATTCCACCCTACACATATAGTAGAAACTGTCTATAGTGCTGTATATGCATTCAGTAAGATAGCAGCATACATATAGAATGAATTCAGTAAGATAGCAGCATACATATAGAATGAATTCAGTAAGATAGCAGCATACATATAGAATGAATTCAGTAAGATAGCAGCATACATAGAGAATGATTCAGTAAGATAGCAGCATACATATAGAATGAATTCAGTAAGATAGCAGCATACATATAGAATGAATTCAGTAAGATAGCAGCATACATATAGAATGAATTCAGTAAGATAGCAGCATACATATAGAATGCATTCACTAAGATAGCAGCATACATATAGAATGCATTCACTAAGATAGCAGCATACATATAGAATGAATTCAGTAAGATAGCAGCATACATATAGAATGCATTCAGTAAGATAGCAGCATACATATAGAATGTAATTCAGTAAGATAGCAGCATACATATAGAATGAATTCAGTAAGATAGCAGCATACATATAGAATGAATTCAGTAAGATAGCAGCATACATATAGAAGATGCATTCACTAAGATAGCAGCATACATATAGAATGCATTCACTAGAATAGAGCAGCATACATATAGATGATTCAGTAAGATAGCAGCATACATATAGGAATGAATTCACTAAAGATGCAGCATACATATAGAATGAATTCAGTAAGATAGCAGCATACATATGAATGAATTCAGTAAGAATAGCAGCATACATATAGAATGCATTCATAAGATAGCAGCATCATATAGAATGCATTCACTAAGATAGCAGCATACATAAGAATGAATTCTCTAAGATAGCAGATACATATAGAATGCAATTCACTAAGATAGCAGCATACATATAGAATGAATTCAGTAAGATAGCAGCATACATATAGAATGACATTCAGTAAGATAGCAGCATACATATAGAATGAATTCAGTAAGATAGCAGCATCATATAGAAAAATTCATTAAGATAGCAGCATACATATAAATGCATTCAGTAAGATAGCAGCATACATATAGAATGAATTCAGTAAGATAGCAGCATACATATAGAATGAATCAGTAAGATAGCAGCATACAGTATAGAATGCATTCAGTAAGATAGCAGCATACATATAGAATGAATTCAGTAAGATAGCAGCATACATATGAATGCATTCAGTAAGATAGCAGCATACATATAAGAATGAATTCAGTAAGATAGCAGCATACATATAGAATGCATTCAGTAAGATAGCAGCAACATATAGAATGAATTCACTAAGATAGCAGCATACATATAGAATGAATTCAGAAGATAGCAGCATACATATAGAATGCATTCAGTAAGATGCAGCATACATATAGAATGAATTCAGTAAGATAGCAGCATACATATAGAATGATTCATAAGATAGCAGCATACATATAGAATGAATTTCAGTAAGATAGGCAGCATACATATAAGAATGCATTACTAAGATAGCAGCCTATCATATAGAATGCATTCAGTAAGATAGCAGGCAATACAATATAGAATGCATTCAGTAAGATAGCAGCATACTTGTTGTGACCACTATGATTTACAATAGGCATGGATTGATCAGCTGTGTTATGTACTGTCTGTCTGCTGCACTGTTCTCTGTCACTCTCCTATGTTCTCTGGTATACAGTAGAGTATAGTAGGCTCTACTCTCATATGTTCTCTGGTATACAGTACAGTACAGTACAGTACAGTACAGTACAGTCAGTACAGTACAGTACAGTACAGTACAGTACAGTACATAGAGTACAGTACAGTACAGTACAGTCATGGCAAAAGTTTTGAGAATACACAAATATTAATTTCCACAAAGTTTGCTGCTTCAGTGTCTTTAGATATTTTTGTCAGATGTTACTATGGAAACTGGAGTATAATTACAAGCATTTCATAAGTGTCAAAGGCTTTTATTGACAATTACATGAAGTTGATGCAAAGAGTCAATATTTGCAGTGTTGACCCTTTTTTTTCAAGATCTCTGCAATCTGCCCTGGCATGCTGTCAATTAACTTCTGGGCCACATCCTGACTGATGGCAGCCCATTCTTGCATAATCAATGCTTGGAGTTTGTCAGAATTTGTGGGTTTTTGTTTGTCCACCCGCCTCTTTGGGGATTGACCACAAGTTCTCAATGGGATTAAGGTCTGGGGAGTTTCCAAGCCATGGACCCAAAATATCGATGTTTTGTTCCCCGAGCCACTTAGTTATCACTTTTGCCTTATGGCAAGGTGCTTCATCATGCTGGAAAAGGCATTTTTCGTCAGCAAACTGTCCTGGATGGTTGGGAGAAGTTGCTCTCAGAGGATGTGTTGGTACCATTCTTTCTTCATGGCTTGTCTTAGGCAAAATGTGAGTGAGCCCACTCCCTTGGCTGAGAAGCTACCACACATGAATGGTCTCAGGATGCTTTACTGTTGGCATGACATCAGGACTGATGGTAGCGCTCACCTTGTCTTCTACAGACACAGCTTTTTTCCGGAGCCCCAAACAATCGGAAAGGGGATTCATCAGAGACAATGACTTTACCCCAGTCCTCAGCAGTCCAATCCTGTACCTTTTGCAGAATATCAGTCTGTCCTGATGTTTTTCCTGGAGAGAAGTGGCTTCTTTGCTGCCCTTCTTGACACCACCGGCCATCCTCCAAAAGTCTTCGCCTCCACTGTGGTGCAGATGCACTCACACCTGCCTGCTGCCATTCCTGAGCAAGCTCTGTACTGGTGGTGCCCCGATCCGGCAGTTGAATCAACTTTAGGAGATGGTCCTGGCGCTTGCTGGACTTTCTTGGGCGCCCTGAAGCCTTCTTCACAACAATTGAACCGGCTCTCCTTGAAGTTCTTGTGATCTGATAAATGGTTGATTTAGGTCCAATCTTACTCGGCAGCAATATCCTTGCCGTGAAGCCCTTTTTGTGCAAAGCAATGATGACGGTATGTGTTTCCTTGCAGGTAACCATGGTTGACAGAGGAAGAACAATGATTCCAAGCACCACCCTCTTTGAAGCTTCCAGTCTGTTATTCGAACTCAATCAGCATGACAGAGTGATCTCCAGCCTTGTCCTCTCAAACTCACACTTGTGTTAATGAGAGAATCACTGACATGATGTCAGCTGGTCCTTTTGTGCAGGGCTGAAATGCAGTGGAATGTTTTTGGGGGATTCAGTTCATTTGCATGGCAAATAGGGACTTTGCAATTAATTGCAATTCATCTGATCACTRTTCATAACATTCTGGAGTATATGCAAATTGCCATCATACAAACTGAGGCAGCAGACTTTGTGAAAATTWATATTTGTGTCATTCTCAAAACTTTTGGCCACGACTGTACATTACAGTACATACACTAAGGTGCATGGGATGCAGATTACAATCTTCTCTGTCATCTTTCTATAGATGCCACTTTGTATCTGATGGAATCRGTTTTTTCCTGTGTCCTTAGGCCAAGGGTCCAAGACTGTGACATTATGTACTCTCCTTCTGGCATACAGTCAACTTAKTGCTAGTGCCAGCAGTCTTACACTCTTGCAATCTTACCGTACAAGTGTCAGGGGATTTCTGTCTCRTCCTCTCCAAATAGACACTGACACATAACTCCTTTGTCATGCATTTACAACCCCCAACAGTCCCTTTTCTCCGTCCTCTGTTATCACTTCTTCCTTCATGTTTTGTGACCACATTCTTCCGTAAATATAAAGGGTGCTGCAAACCAATTATTTCATTATTTAATTGTCTTTTTGCATTTGCCCCTTGAGTCATAGTCGGGCTGATTAGCTTCAGTCTGAGAGTGAAGGTCTTTGTGACAGCTAACCTCATTACATTGGTTTATACACGCTTAGGAAAAAAAGGTACTATCTAGAACCTAAAAGGCTTCTTCGGCTGTCCCCATAGGAGAAACCTTTGAAGAACCCTTTTTGGTTCCAGGTAGAACCCTTTTGGGTTCAATGTAGAACCCTTTCCACAGAGGCTTCTACATGGAACCCGAAACGGGTCTACCTGGAACCAAAAAGGGTTCTACCTGGAACCATAAAGGATTCTCCCATGGAAACAGCCGAAGGACCCTTTGGGAACCCTTTTTTTCTAAGAGTGTAACAGAATTTGTATTATATAGTTCAACATCATGGCTGCAGTCATGACACATAAACCTACAGCATCTGCCTTSTTCTACAGTCAACTATGTAAATCCGTGTCCCATATAAATCCAGTCGTGGTTGCCATGGTTCCCAGATCCATGTGATAATTGGCTTTCGGGATCTCAGATCTGGTCGGTTCCTCGATGGAAGACCCATGGGTAGGGAGGTAGCCWCTTTATATGGCGTGTATCTATACATTGGTGGTTGTTTTRTTCATGATTGTTACTGAAAATGTAGACTCATCAGTGCTGTTACTTCAGTATCCTTGTCATGTGATCAATTATCACTGTTGCATCGTTGTATAATCTACTGCATCACTGATCAATGTGGTGACATAAGTGTTGTTCTATCATTCTATCTTTATGGATCCATCACTCAGGGTTTGTGGTGCTCAAACAAGATGGTTCGTCACTATTTTACCTCTTTGAGATTGATCTACCACAAGCTGCTCTTTCTTTTCSTTGTGTTTGATTGATTGAGTGGCTGGTGTTATAACACGGAGGTTCAGGTTTAAAATGTTCCTTGGAGAGGAAAGCAGAGGTTGGTGCTTGTCAGGTTGCTATCTAACAATCTGTGTGCCAGAGAAGAGAAGAGGTGGTCCGTAGAGATTTCCCCCATCCACAGTTCCCCTGTAGCCTACAGTCATTTAGATGTTAGATGTTAGGCTGGTTTGAAGTCATGATGCTTTGTAATTCATCATAGACAGTACATTACACAGGATCTAGTATAGGGTCATTATCATGTTGCTTTCAATGGACTGGTTCTTGTATATTTAGACTACTAACGACCACACCAATGGTTTTAGATTAATTCTGAGCAATTAAGGGAATGTTGATGGAAAGAGTAATTCCAAATGCCAATTCAATATGAATTCAATATGTTGTTTTCCCAATGAAAGTCCTAAAGTTATTCCCAAGAGGGAATAACATTTCATAATATCAGAACATGTCTTAATTCTCAATCACATTCCAATAGGATTTGGAATGTGTTGTTCTGTAAGTGCTTGGTTACAAATGCTTGGTAAAAACACTACGAATGGGCCATGCCAGCATAGCCCGAAAAATATCTTTGGTATCTCACATTGTTCTGGTAATTCTCACATAGAAACTGAACTGAATGTTTGACACACTTGTATTTTTACAATGTTTTTTTTTTTTTTAAATCATCATGAAAGTTGCCATTTTAGACCCATCTTAGACCTGAACATGTCTCCTGTAAGACCCTATGATCTGTGAACGTACATGATACAGACAACATCATGGTGTCATTATATGCCTTACAGTATTTTCTCAAATATGGAGTATATCTAGATTCTGAAATACACATTTGCACATTAATTTATTCAACYTAATATGAATATGAATTTAAATATGAATAAATAAATATAAATATGAATATGAATATCTCAAACTTTCATCATGCTTTTCTTGAAAATGGTTTGTGATACAAATGTAAAAGGCATGTCAAACATCTTTCCTCCCAATGAAGTTACTATGAGAATTGCCAGAACAATCTGAGATACCAGAAATATTTTCGGCCTATGCTGCCGTGGAATCGCCCACATAATTTCACAACCAACAAGCAACTTGCTAATAACGAATTTAGACTTCCTCGCTAAGGTTGCCTAGCAACACAAAGGGTTTGTTTTCGATACAGCTGTTCCTGCGAAAGCACGGGTTAAAATCCAATCTCTCGCCAAACCTGTTTCCACTGAACATTGATTTATGCATGTTTAATTTGGGTGTTATGCGACTGCAAGCAACACCTCTCCACCATGTGTTTGACAGCCACGTATTGAGAATGTGTCCTGCCCTGTCATCTATGGCAACATCATTKATTTGGATTATTATTGAAGTAGTTTTAGATAATACAGTGTTTAGCAATCTGGTTTATATTAAAATCAGTGTTAATGATAGTAATCAAAGTGGCTGTGGTTTAGTTGAATTATCCCCATCCATAATGATTATAATAATTGACACATTCTTGCTGAGATCATGTGCTGCTTGTCTCTGGAATGTTGAACCTGGGTGAAGCAACGCTATGTCTAGGGAGATTGTTTTTCTTCTTCAGTGGCATCTGACTGTCTGTTAGAGTGTTTGTGTGTGAGAGAGATAATATAGAGAGGGACATAGAGAGAGAGAGAGGAGGAGAGAGAGAGAGAGAGAGGGAGACATATACATATATAATATAGTATATATATATATATATATATAGAGAGAGAGAGAGAGAGAGAGAGAAGAGAGAGAAGAGAGGAGAGAGAGAGAGGAGAGAGAGAGAGAGAGAGAGAGAGGAGAGACTGAGAGTGTGAGAAGAGGAGAAGAGAAGAGAGAGAGAGAGGAGAGAGAGAGAGAGAGGAGAGAGAAGAGAAGAGAGAGGAGAGAGGAGACTGAGTGTGAAGACGAGAGGGAAATGGAGATGCGTGGAACTGGTGCGTTTGTGATCCCATTCTCATAGTCAGTAACAAGCAGTGTGTCTCCCTGCCTTTCCCCCTGCCTGGCTGTCTTTGTCCCTGTCTCCCTGCATGTCTCCCTGTCTCTCTGCCTGCCTGGCTTTTCTCTGCGTCCCTGTCTGCCTTTTTTCCCACCTTTCCCCTGGCTGCCAGTCTCCCTCTCCCTGCCTGCTCCCTGCCTGCCTTCCCCCTGCCTCCCTGCCTCCCTGCCTGTTTCCCTGCATTTCACACCTGCCTTCCTCTTTCTGCTTTGTCACCCTAACTACCTGTCTCCCTGCCTGCCTTTTCCCTGCCTGCCTGTCCCCCTGTCTCCCTGCCTGTCTCTCTGCCTGCCTTTCTCGCTTAATGTTCTTCCTGCCTGCCTGCCTGTCTCCCTGCCAGCCTGTCTACCTGCCTCCTGTCTGTCTCCCTGGTTGCCTGTCTATCTCACTCTCTCCCTGCCTGTCTCTCTATCTGTCTCCCTGCCTCGTCTGTCTATCTGTTTCCCTGCCTGGCTGCCTGCCTGCCTGGCTGCCTGCCTGCCCGCCTGCCTGCCTGCCTGCCTGTCTGTGTGTCTCCCTCCCTCCCTGCCTGCCTGCCTGCCTGCCTGTCTCCCTGCCTGCCTGTCTCCCTCCTTCCCTCCCTGCCTGTCTCCCTCCTTCCTTCCTCCCTCCCTGCCTGCCTGCCTGCCTGTCTCCCTGCCTTCCTGTCTCCCTCCTTCCCTCCCTGCCTGTCTCCCCTCTTCCTTCCTTCCCTCCCGTCTCTTCTGCCTGCCTGCCTTCCCAGCCAATCTCTTTCCCTCCCATTGTCACGCGTTTACCACTGGAACGACTTGCTGCTGCTTTTTCCACTACAAAACTCGGATACATTTCATATTCGCTATTTTTCTATTTATTTATTCTCCACATTTCCCATGAACAATTAAGCAAAAGGAAAGGGGAAAATGAAGTCTTTTCTGAATGCCTTGAAAGAAAGAGGTAAGCAGTGATACTGAGCTAGAGGTTTTTTTATGGGTTTTGAAGGCTTCCCGTGTATTGAGTGGTTACTGATACTTTGTGTGGCATATAGGAACTGAGAGAGTGGGTTCTATTGTTTATGCCTTTAGGTTAATCATGATCATACGTGTTGTTGTTTCTTACAGGTTATGAGTTTTTATTGGTTTAATAACAACTGCTAATGAACTAAAAAGTTAATTTTATGACATATTAGTTACCATTCATAACTCCTTTTGTTTATATATTGATGTCTGCTTTCATAACCACTTGAAAAAGTCTCAAGGGAATGTTAACTATTTTTGGCCCACATTGTAGATATGTGTTTCCAGAGAAAATATCAGAGTAGAGCCTACTGTACTGTATACTGTACTTACTGTACTTACTGTATGTACTGTACTGCACTTACTGTACTGTACTGTACTGTACTGATATACCGAGCACATATGAGAGAAGAGCCTACTTACTGTACTGTACCTGTATACCGAGAAACATATGAGAGTTAGAGCCTACTGTACTGGTACTGTACTGTACTGTACTGTCGTACTTGTACTGTATTATTCCAGAGAACATATGAGAGAGTAGAAGCTACGTTACTGTTTACTGTACTGTACTGTATACCAGAGAACATATGAGAGTAGAGCCTAACTTTACGGTACTGTACTGTATAACCAGAGAACATATGAGAGTAGAGCCTACTGTACGTGTACTGGTCACTGTACTGTTTTTATTTATTTTTATTTACCTTTATTTAACCAGGTAGGCTAGTTGAGAACAAGTTCTCATTTACAACTGCGACCTGGCCAAGATAAAGCAAAGCAGTGTGCAACATACAACAACACAGAGTTACACATGGAGTAAACAATAAACAAGCCAATAACACGATAAACAAGTCAATGACACAGTTAGAAAAAGAAAAAGTCTATTATCACAGCTGTGAGCACAAAGCTTGAGAAGAAGTAGGCATAAATGAGCCATAGGAGCGAATAATACAATCTAGCAGATTAACACTGAGTGATAAAATGGTCAGATGATGATGTGCAGTAAGAAGATATCGGTGTGCAAAAGAGCAGAAAAGTAAATAAAATAAAAACAGTTATGGGATGAGTAGGTAGATTGGAGTGGGCTATTTACAGGTGGACTATGTACAGCTGCAGCCATCGGTTAGGTGCTCAGATAGTTGATGTTTAAATGTGGTAGAGGAATAAAAGTCTCCACTTCAGCGATTTTTGCATTTCGTTCCAGTCACTGGCAGCAGAGAAATGGAAGGAAAGGCGGCCAATAGGGTGTTGGCTTTGGGGATGATCAGTGAGATATACCTGCTGGAACGTGTGCTACGGGTGGGTGTTGTTATCGTGACCAGTGAACTGAGATAAGGCGGAGCTTTACTAGCATAGACTTATAGATGCTGGAACAGTGGGTCTGGCGACGAATATGTAGCGAGGGCCAGCCACTGGAGCATACAGGTCGCAGTGGTGGGTGGTATAAGGTGATGGTAACCAACGGGATGGCACTGTGATAGACTGCATCCAGTTTGCTGAGTAGAGGTTGGAAGCTATTTTGTAGATGATCCCCGAAGTCGAGGATCGAGTAGGATAGTCAGTTACTGGGTAAGTTTAGTGGCGTGAGTGAGGGCTTTGTTGCGAAATAGAAAGCGATTCTAGATTGATTTTGGATTGGAGATGTTTTTTTGAGTCTGGAAGGAGATTTACAGTCTAGCCAGACACGTAGTAGTAGATTGTCCACATATTCTAGGTCGGAACCGCCAGGGTGGTGATGCTAGTCGTCGGGCGGCGGGTGCGGGCAGCGGACAGTTGAAAAGCATGCATTTGGTTTTACTAGCGTTTAAGAGCAGTTGGAGGCCACGGAAGGAGTGTTGTATGGCATTGAAGCTCGTTTGGAGGTTAGTTAGCACAGTGTCCAAGGAAGGGCCAGAAGTATACCGAATGGTGTCGTCTGCGTAGAGGTGGATCAGGGAATCGCCCGCAGCAAGAGCGACATCATTGATATATACAGAGAAAAGAGTTGGCCCGAGAATTGAACCCTGTGGTACCCTCATAGAGACTGCAAAGGTCCAGACAACATGCCTCCGATTTGACACACTGAACTCTGCGCAAAGTAGTTGGTGAACCAGGCGAGGCAGTCATTAGAAAAACCAAGGCTATTGGACTGCGATAAGAATACGGTGATTGACAGAGTCGAAAGCCTTGGCCAGGTCGATGAAGACGGCTGCACAGTACTGTCTTTTATCGATGGCGTTATGATATCGTTTATACCTTGAGCGTGGCTGAGGTGCACCCGTAACCAGCTCGGAAGCCGGATTGGCACAGCGGAGAAGGTACGGTGGGATTCGAAATGTCGTTCAGTGATCTGTTATTAATTTGGCTTTCGAAGACTTTAGATAGGCAGGGCAGGATGGATATAGGTCTGTAACAGTTTGGTCTAGGTGTCATCCCCTTTGAAGAGGGGATGACCGCGGCAGCTTTCCAATCTTTAGGGATCTCGGACGATACGAAAGAGAGGTTGAACAGGCTGGTAATAGGGGTTGCAACAATGGCGGCGGATAGTTTTAGAAAGAGAGAGGGTACAGATTGTCTAGCTCAGCTGATTTGTACGGGTCCAGGTTTTGCAGCTCTTTCAGAACATCTGCTGTCTGGATTTGGTGAAGGAGAAGCTGGGGGGCTGGGGAGTAGCTGCGGTGGAGGCGGAGCTGTTGGCCGGGGTTGGAGTAGCCAGGAGGAAGGCATGGCCAGCCGTTGAGAAATGCTTATTGAAATTTTTGATTATCATGGATGTATCAGTGGTGACCGTGTTACCTAGCCTCAGTGCAGTGGGCAGCTGGGAGGAGGTGCTCTTGTTCTCCATGGTTTACAGTGTCCCAAAACGTTTTGGAGTTAGAGCTGTACTGTGTACCAGAGAATATATGAGGAGTAGAGCCTACTGTACTGTACTGTACTGTAGTGTAGTGTACTGTATACCAGAGAACATATGAGAGTAGAGCCTACTGTACTGTACTGTGCTGTGCTATACTGCACTGCACTGTACTGTACTGTACTGTACTGCGCTGTACAGTTTAACCAGAGAATATGAGAGTATAGCCTACTGTACTGTACTGTACTGTACTGTACTGTACTGTACTGTACTGTACTGTACTGTACTGTATACCAGAGAACATAATGAGAGTATAAGCCTATTGTACTGTACTGTACTGTACTGTATAACCAGAGAACATATGAGAGTATAGCCTACTGTAGTGTACTGTACTGTGCTGTCATGTATAACCAGGAACAAATGAGAGTATAGCCTACTGTACTGTACTGTACTGTATAAACCAGATAACATGAGAGATATAGCCTACTGTACTGTACTGTACTGTATGCTGTATAACCAGAGAACATATGAGAGTATAGCCTACTGTACTGTACTGTACTGTACTGTACTGTAACCAGAGAACATATGAGAGTATAGCCTACTGTACTGTACTGTACTGTATAACCAGATAACAATATGAGAGTATAGCCTACTGTACTGTACTGTACTGTACTGTACTGTACACTGTATAACCAGATAACATATGGAGTAGAGCCTACTGTACTGTACTGTATAACCAGAGAACAATATGAGAGTATAGCCTACTGTTACTGACTTTACTGTATAACCAGAAACATATGAGAGTATAGCCACTGTACTGTGCTTTGTACTGACTATGTACTGTACTGTACACAGAGAACATATGAGAGTACAGCCTACTGTACTGTGCTGTACTGTACTGTACTATACTGTACTGTACTGTACTGTACTGTACTGTACTGTACTGTACACCAGATAACATATGAGTGTAAGTCAGTCAGCAGCTACAGTCAAAGGCTACAGTCAATAGTAACCAGTCAAAAGGCTACCAGTCAATAGTCTACCAGTCAAAAGGCTTACAGTCAAAGCTACCAGTCAACAGGCTACAGTCAATAGTCACGTCCAAAGGCTACCATATGGTCTAACAGTCAAAGGCTACCAGTCAATAGTCTACCAGTCAAAAGACTACCAGTCAAAAGGCTACCAGTCAATGGTCTAACAGTCAAGGCTACCAGTCAAAGGCTACCAGTCAATAGTTCACCAGTCAAAGGCTACCAGTCAATGGTCTAACAGTCAAAGGCTACCAGTCAATAGTCTACCAGTCAAAAGGCTACCAGTCAAAATTTCTACCAGTCAAAGGCTACCAGTCAATGTCTAACAGATCAAAGGCTACCAGTCAATAGGCTACCAGTCCATAGGCTATACCGTCAGGCTACTTGTCAACAGGCTACCAGTCAAAGGCTACCAGTCAAAAGGCTACCAGTCAAAGGCTACCGTCAATAGTCTACCAGTCAATAGTCTACCAGTCAATAGTCTCCAGTCTTGTTACCAGTCAAAGGCTACCAGTCAATAGGCTACCAGTCAATAGGCACAGTCAATAGTCTACCAGTCAATGAGGCTACCAGTCAATAGGCTACCAGTCAAAAAGGCTACAGTCAAAGGCTACCAGTCAATAGGCTACCAGTCAAAAGGCTACCACGTCAAAGGCTACCAAGTCAATAGGCTACCAGTCAATAGCGTAGCACAGTCAATAGGCTATCAGTCAAAGGCTACCAGTCAATAGTCTACCAGTCAAAAGGCTACCAGTCAAAGGCTTACCAGTCAAAAGGCTACCAGTCAATAGGCTACAGTCAAAGGCTCCAGTCAAATAGGCTACCAGTCAATAGGGCTACCAGTCATTAGGCTACCAATCAGGCTACCAGTTAATAGTCACCAGTGCGGCAAGTCCTGCTGCTGGCTACTGGTAAGCTTTCTTGACTTGGACATMATTTTTTGCCAACAGATGGCTAACCTTTGTTTAACCAGCTAAACAGCTGCTCTTAGCAAAAATGTGTTTGTAGTTACTTTTCTAGCTAATTGGCTGTCAAAATAACGAAATACTATTTACTAAATCTATTCATTTTAAAATGTTGATTACTTCTCCTTGCCATTATCATTCACCTGATGATAAGACACGTTTCTTTGCTAACATTTGATGGGGGTCCCTGGGTCGCTGGTTTGCCAAAAAGGGGGTCCTTGGGCAAGAAAAGGTTGAAAACCCCTGATGTAGATCCATACATATCACCAATCTTTAATTAGCTATGCCTATGCTGTTGATGATAGGCCATCCAGATATCAGCATTAGTGGGAGAGTCAGGTGGAGAGGGGGTGGGACCTGYCATTGGGGGTTGGACATGTGACCGTTCCTCTCAATGCAGCATGGACCTACTCTATAGTATGATGCATTCCATAGGTACAGTCACAGTTTTGAGGGGTTATCGCTTTAAATTGTGTATTTGAGAGTCTGACACACATACTCAGGCCTTTTGGAAGAGGTATTCTTCAGAGGCCTTTTTATAGAACCTTCTCCTATGACAGTACGGTTGCTTTCTTTTCCAAAGCAGTGTCATCTCTCTCACACAGTGGCCAATCATCTCTGGGTTAAACCCTATATTGCTGTATACAAGCCTCTTATTCCTCCCTGGTATTTAGTAGGCAGCGGAGAAATAAACATCATCATTAATCATGCTTCAGCTGTGTGAGCCGAGCACTGCATCAAACGCAGGGGAATTCCACCAAGGCTCTTATTATAGCTTGAGTTGAATAGAAGTTCTCTCCTCCTCCGCCAGGCAGCCAGGCAGCCAGGCAGCCAGGCAGCCAGGCAGCCAGGCAGCCAGGCAGCCTGCTCTGAGCCTGTGAGACCAGCTAGTTAGGAGCTCTCATTGCATCTCCACTAAGGCTCAATTATGCTTATTAATACCTCAAGGTTAGAGACTACCTTTGGTTCTCTATTGAACCCAAATAAGCAGTGTGTGTGTGTGTGTGGGGGGGGGGGGTGGGGGGGTCATGTGCGAGAGAGAGAGCGAGAGAGAGAGAAATACCACTTATTCTATTATTCAACCAGCTTATTTTGGAGGAACAATAATGAAATGATGAAATGACAAATTATGTAATATTTCTCTGTGTTGAAACTTGTTCTAATCCCCCCTCTCTCCCTCCATCCCTCCTTCAGTGCCTTTCAAGGAGGCGCCGGCCCAACCCCGGCGCCAGCAGGCCCCACGGAGTACACTAGCTGCTCCACGGTCTATGCTCCTACGTTCCAACAGCGACAACAACCTGAACGTGAACAACCGGTCCACCCTGCCCTCGCCGAGCACTCTCCCCTTCGTAGCTTGTCACCCCGTCGGCCCAGCAGCAGCAGATGCCCAGCCCCAATGGAACAGTCAGAACCATGGGAGGGGGCTCCCCGCCCTCCCCGTTCACGCTCACCCTCCCTGGGCGCCTGGGGAGGAGACACCCAGACAGGTCCCCCAGCGCCAGCCCAGGTCAGTCACCAACCAGAATTTGAATTATACATTGACACATCTCTGGCGGGTATACATCTCTTGCGGTATACATCTCTTGCGGGTATACATATCTCTTGCGGGTATACATCTCTTGCGGGTATACATCTCTTGCGGGTATACATCTCTTGCGCGGGTATAACATCTCTTGCGGGTATACATCTCTTGTACATCTCTTGCGGGTGCCAAATCTGAAATCATGGAATTTTTATGAGGGTCCATAATGACATGATAATTCTTATGGGTGGCCCTGATTTGTTATGGACTGCCCAACTATTTTGAACCATGTACAACTTTAGGATACACTGATATAGGGTGTCACTTTCCTAAAAGTGCCTCAATACAGAACCTGCTATTAGGAGTATTTTGGCCCAAAAATCTGGCCCAAAAGTCCTGAAGTACATGGCAGCTTGGGGAAAGAATGGAAGATTTGTCACACTCGCTGAAAGTCTGATCGCGTCTTTCATGAAATGATGGATGGATGTGTAGTATGGATGTGTGTGATGGATGTGTGTGTATGGATGTGATGTGATGTGTATGGATGGATGTATGTATGGATTGTATGATGGATGTTATGTATGGATGTGGTTATGGATGTGGATGGATGTGTGTGATGGAGTGTGTGGATGGATGTGTATGAATGGATGTGTATGGATGGATTGTTGTATGGATGTGTATGGATGGATGTGTATGGATGTGTGTATGTATGGATGGTTGTATGGATGTTGGATGGATGTGGATGAATGGATGTGTATGTTGGATTGTTGGATGGATGTGTATGTATGGATGTGTATGGATGGATGTGTATGTATGGATGTGTATGGATGGATGTGTGGGATGGATTGTGTGGATGTTGACCCATGAGATGCTAGACGTGCTCAACGGTCGGTCCAATCAGTCTCTCTTAACCTTTTTACTGCAGTGGGCTAAATCAGGGTCACACAGAGTGTTTGTTGGTAGCCTTAAACAAATCTACTTTGAAACAAAAGTATACACCTCACACACAGGGTTATGGCTTTAAAAAAAGAAGACACTTGTTCCATGTCAGATGAAGTGTATTCAAGTTTGCATCCCAATATCACACTTTAAAACATCACGGAGACTGAAATAAAACAAAACCGTTGGACACCGGATTTTCGGCATATTTGGTTTATTAATTATGAAATTATGAAAAATATGAATAACGCTAGTATTTTGATTGCAGGAAAGGGATCTATGGTGTGGATGTTGGAGTGGACGTTTGTGTTTTGACAGTTGTCTGGAGGATTGAGAAGGAGGGTTTGTTGTGTTGGGATGAGTTGAGGTTGTGCACCCTAATCCCTAAATAGTGCACTACTTTTGACCAGGGCCCTGGTCAAAAGTAGTGCATGACTACTGTATATAGGGAATAGGGGACAAATTACAGCCCCCTCGGTTTATGTGTATGGATTCTGCACCTTCTTTGTGTTGTGTTAATATCTTTTAGAATAGTGCAACATCTGTCATTGTCAACCTAATGTACCACCATATTTGAGTAGAGATCCTTTTTGGTCCATGTTAACGACCATGGTCGCTGTAGTATGTAGTGGTTATACAGCTGTAGTACTGTAGTGGTTATACAGCTGTAGTACTGTAGTGGTTATACAGCTGTAGTACTGTAGTGGTTATACAGCTGTAGTACTGTAGTGGTTATACAGCTGTAGTACTGTAGTGGTTATACAGCTGTAGTACTGTAGTGGTTATACAGCTGTAGTACTGTAGCGGTTATACAGCTGTAGTACTGTAGTGGTTATACAGCTGTAGTACTGTACTGGTTATCAGCTGTAGTACTGTAGTGGTTTATACAGCTGTAGTACTGTAGCGGTTAAACACTGTAGTACTGTAGTGGTTATACAGCTGTAGTACTGTAGTACTGTAGTGGTTATCAGCTGTAGTATGTAGTGGTTATTCAAATGTCTGCTGCTAAACTGCTTTCTTCCTTTGTATTTAGAGAGAAAGTGTGTGTGTGTGTGTGTGTGTACTTGTGTTACCGTATATTCTTTCTCTATGTGTGTGTTGTGTGTGTGTGTGTGTGTTGTGTGTGTGTGTGTGTGTGTGTGTGTGTGTAGTGTGTGTGTGTGTGTGTGTGTGTGTGTGTGTGTGTGTGTGTGTGTGTGTGTGTGTGTGTGTGTGTTGTGAATCTCTTCACCATAGCAGGGGGTCTATGGAGAGCACAGCATGCTCAGTAAGTGGGCCATGCCATTACTCACTTCAACGTAAAAGGAAATTAATCTAAATTGAATCAAAAAAATGACAGAAAATCACACAAGTGATCTAATAAAAATGTGACCTTTTTCTCCCCTTTGCTTTCCCTTGTTCACCCTTGTTCAGCCATGTTCAGCCTTGTTCAAGGCTGTGTTCAGCCATATAATGAGTTGTTGTGATTGCCTCACATGCTCCTCTTAGTCGGGTGAGCAGGCTTACTGGTGTATGACTACATTATTACTGGCACCGTTACTGCTGCTGGCATACCATACATTATTACTGGCACCATTACTGCTTACTGGGTATGAATAGATTATTGCTGGCACCATTACTGCTTACTGGCGTATGAAACATTATTACTGGCACATTATGGTGTATGAATACATTATTACTGGAACTACGGTGTATGAATACATTATTACTGGAACCTTACTGGTGTATGAAAACATTATTACTGGCACCGTTACTGCTTACTGGTATGTAACATTATTACTGGCACCTTATTGTGTTATGAATACATTCTTACTGGCAACCGTTACTGCTTACTGGCGTATGAATACATTATTACTGGAACCTTACTGGTGTATGAATACATATTACTGCACCTTACTGGCATCTAGTACTTATTACTGGTACCATTACTGTTATGGCTATGATAGCATTATTACTGGCAGTTACTGGCGTATAATAATTATTACTGGCACCAGTTACTGGCGTATTAATACATTATTACTGGCACCGTTACTGCGTTTACATAGCATTTTACTGGCCCGTTACTGGCGTATTAATAGATTATTACTGCCACAGCTTAACTGGCGTATTAATACATTATTACTGGCACCGTTACTGGCGTATTAATACATTATTACTGGCACTGTTATGTTGGCATATAAATAATTATTTACTGGCACCGGTTACTGGCGTATAATACATTATTACTGGCACCGTTACTGGCGTATTAATACATTATTACTGGCACCAGTTACTGCGTATTAATACATTATTTACTGGCAACCGTTACTGGCGTATTAATACATTATTACTGGCACCGTTACTGGCGTATTAATACTTTCTGGCACCGTTACTGCGTATTAATACATATGGTGGCACCGTTACTGGCGTAATTATACATTATTACGGCACCGTTACTGGCGTATTAATACATTATTACTGGCACCGTTACTGGCGTATTAATACATTATTACTGGCACATTACTGCCGTATTAATACATTATTACTGGCACCGTTACTGCGCGTATTAATACATTATACTGGCACGTTACTGGCATATTAATACATTATTACTGGTACCATATTGCTTACTGGCGTATGAATACATTTATTACTGGCACTTACTGGGTATTAATAGCATTAATTACTGGCACCTTACTGGCGTATTGAATACATTATTACTGGCACCTTACTGGCGTATTAATACATTTTAACTGGCACTTACTGGGATTAATACATTTACTGGCACCTTACTGGCTATAATACATTATTACTGGACCTTACTGGCTATAATACATTATTACGTACCTTACTGCTTACTGGCGTATGAAACATTATTACTGGCACCGTTACTGGCGTATTAATAGATTATTACTGCAACCGTTACTGGCGTATTAATACATTATTACTGGCACCTTACTGGAGTATTATCACATTATTACTGGCACCGTTACTGGCGTATTAATACATTATTACTGGACCGTTATACTGGCGTATTAATACATTATTACTGGCACCGTTACTGGCGTATTAATACATTATTACTGGCACCTTACTGGCGTATTAATAGATTTTTACTGGCCACGTTACTGGCGTATTATACATATTACTGGACCGTTATGGCGTATTAATACATTATTACTGGCACCGTTACTGGCGTATTAATACATTATTACTGGCACCGTTAACTGGCGTATTAATACATTATTACTGGCACCGTTACTGGCGTATTAATAGATTATTACTGGCACTACTGTTACTGTATATACATTATTACTGGCACCGTTACTGGCGTATTAATACATTATACTGGCACGTTACTGGCGTATTAATACATTATTACTGGCACCGTTACTGCCGTATTAATACATTATTACTGGCACCGTTACTGGCGTATTAATACATTATTACTGGCACCGTTACTGGCGTATTAATACATATTACTGGCACGTTACTGGCGTATTAATACATTATTGTGGCACCTTACTGGCGTATTAATACATTATTACGGGCACCGTTACTGGCGTATTAATACATTATTACTGGCACCGTTACTGGGCGTATTAATACATTATTACTGGCACATTACTGCCGTATTAAATACATTATTACTGGCACCGTTACTGCGTATAATACATTAGTACTGGCACCGTTACTGGCATATTAATACATTATTATGGACCATTACTGCTTACTGGCGTATGAATACATTATTACTGGCACCGTTACTGGCGTATTAATAGATTATTACTGGCACCTTACTGGCGTTAATACATTATTACTGGCACCTTACTGCTAATTAATACATTATTACTGGCACCTTACTGGCGTATTAAATACATTATTACTGGCACCGTTACTGGCTATTAACATTATACTGCACCTCTGCTTATCATTATATGGCTACGTTATGCGTATATACATTATTACTGGCACCGTTACTGGCGTATTAATAATTATTACTGGCACCTTACTGGCGTATTAATACATTATTACTGGCACCGTTACTGGCGTATTAATACATTATTACTGGCACCTTGTTACTGCCGTATTAATACATTATTACTGGCACCGTTACTGGCGTATTAATACATTATACTGGCACCGTTACTGCGTATTAATACATTATTACTGGCACCGTTACTGGCGTATTAATACATTATACTGCACCGTTACTGGCGTTATTACTACATTAATACTGGCACCGTTACTGGCATATTAATACATTATTACTGGCACCGGTTACTGCGTATTAATACATTATTACTGGCACCGTTACTGGCGTATTAATACATTATTACTGGCACCGTTACTGGCGTATTAATACATTATTACTGGCACCTTACTGGCGTATTAATACATTATTACTGGCACCGTTACTGGCGTATTAATACATTATTACTGGCACCGTTACTGGCGTATTAATACATTATTACTGGCACCGTTACTGGCGTATTAATACATTATTACTGGCACCGTTACTGGCGTATTAATACATTATTACTGGCACCTTACTGCGTATTAAACAGTATTACTGCACCTTACTGGCGTATTAATACATTATTACTTGGCACCGTTACTGGCGTATTAATACATTATTACTGCACCGTTACTGGCGTATTAATACATTATTACTGGCACCGTTACTGGCGTATTAATACATTATTACTGCACCGTTACTGCGTATTAATACAGTATTACTGGCACCGTTACTGGCGTATTAATACATTATTACTGGCACCTTACTGGCGTATTAATACAGTATTACTCACCGTTACTGGCGTATTAATACAGTATTACTGGCACCGTTACTGGAAGTGGCAGCAGTTAAAATGGAACACTGCTATTTCCTCCCTAGTTTCAGGAGTGGTTGCTAAGGCCATTACTACAGTATGGTGCATATGTGTTTCAGCTACTAGCTAGCCTACTCCAAGTATATTAGATAATATCCTCTAACTGCAGACCAACAACTGTAGTGTATTTCATATGTGATGTGATAATTGTTGGTTGCTATTACAGTACTGCTGTCTGCATGGACAAACACGATTCAACCTTGCTCTCTCTATCAAGGCCATGGAAAATAAATGCTTATACTGTCTCAGAAATATACTTGATAATAGTCCTCCTCTCAAGGTTTACATACATAACTATCAAACAAAGTTTACAAGTATAGGCCATTTAGTCTATAGTTTTTTGTACCTATTTCCATGAAAAGCGGATATATCCTAAAAATAAGAAATTATTTTCCATGACAGTGAGTGTTACATATCCGCTCTGAGGAGGATGATGATGATGATGGACGCTCATATTTTCTTTACCTCAGCATGGCAGTAGATAAAAAAAWTACTCATTATGACAATACTCATTATGACAATGCTCATTATGACAATACTCAAACACAACCATTGGCTGCTGTGGAGGACCTATTTTCATCCTGTTCTTGTTTTACATAAATACAGTGCCTTGCAAAAGTATTCATCCCCCTTGCCAATCTTTCCTAATTTGTTGCATTACAACCTGTAATTTGAATTKATTTGGATTTCATGTAATTGACATACACAAAATTGTCCAAATTGGTGAAATTAAGTGAAAAAAAATACTTACAAAAAAATGCTAAAGAATAAAAAACTGAAAAGTGGTGCGTGCATATGTATTCACCCCCTCTGTAATGAAGCMCYTAAATAAGATCTGGTGCAACCAATTACCTTCAGAAGTCACACARTTAGTTAAATAAAGTCCACCTGTGTGTAATCTAAGTGTCACATGATCTGTCACATGATCTCAGTATATATACACCTGTTCTGAAAGGCCCCAGAGTCTGCAACACCACTAAGCAGGGGGCACCACCAAGCAAACAGCAMCATGAAGATCAAGGAGYTYTCAAAACAGGTCAGGGACAACGTTGTAGAGAAGTACAGATCAGGGTTGGGTTCTAAAAAATATCCGTAACTTTGAACATCCAACGGAGCACCAATAAATCTATTATTAAAAAAAGGAAAGAATATGGCACCACAACAAACCTGCCAAGAGAGGGCCGCCCACCAAAACTCACAGACCAGGCAAGGAGGGCATCAATCAGAGAGGCAACAAAGAGACCAAAGATAACCCTGAAGGAGCTGTAAAGCTCCACAGAGCTGGGCTTTAGGGAAGAGTGGCCAGAAAAAAGCCATTGCTTAAAGAAAAAAATAAGCAAACACGCTTTGTGTTCGCCAAAAGGCATGTGGGAGACTCCCCAAACATATGGAAGAAGGTACTCTGGTCAGATGAGTCTAAAATTGAGCTTTTTGGCCATCAAGGAAAACGCTATGTCTGGCGCAAACCCAACACCTCTCATCACCCAAAAAATACCATCCCCACAGTGAAGCATGGTGGTGGCAGCATCATGCTGTGGGGATGTTTTTCATCGGCAGGGACTGGGAAACTGGTCACAATTTAAGGAATGATGGATGGCACTAAATACAGGGAAAGTCTTGAGGGAAACTTGGTTCAATCTTCCAGAGATTTGAGTCTGGGATGGAGTTTCACCTTCCAACAGGACAATGAGGCCCAATGTAATCCACAGTTGGCACGCAAGAGGTCCTGGTATAAAAAGGTATAGAATATTGATCTAGAGGTTAATTTAGTGTGACAGTGGACAGCTTGACTTTTAAACAGGAAGGAGCAGTCTGTCTGTCTGTCAGTAAGCCAAGTGGCTCTGCCACCCTCACACACACACACACACACACACACATGCACGCACGCACACACACACACACACACACACACACACACACACACACACACACACCACACACCACACACACACACACACCACACCACACACACACACACACACACACACACA
>NC_036842.1:88534185-88537173 GCF_002910315.2 Salvelinus sp. IW2-2015
TGAAGCCCTCAGCATACTGCTATAGGCAACACTTTAGTGATTTAAGGGGAAACATTTAAATGTCTTGGAATGGCTAGTCAAGCCCAGACCTCAATCCAATTAAGAATCTGTGGTATGACTTAAAGATTGCTGTACACCAGCGGAACCCATCCAACTTGAAGGAGCTGGAGCAGTTTTGCCTGAAGAATGGGCAAAAATGCCAGTGGCTAGATGTGCCAAGCTTATAGAGACATACCCCAAGAGACTTGCAGCTGTAATTGCTGCAAAAGGTGGCTCTAAAAAATATTGAATTTGGGGGTGAATAGTTATGCACGCTCAAGTTTTATGTTTTTTTGGTCTTATTTCTTGTTTGTTTCACAATAAAAAAATATTTTGCATCTTCAAAGTGGTAGGCATGTTGTGTAATCAATGATGCAAACCTCCTAAAAATCTATTTTAATTCCAGGTGTAAGGTTCAAATAGGAAAAATGCCAAAGGGGTGAATACTTTCGCAAGCCACTGTACCTCAACCCACTACTCCTCTTCCATATTTAAACATGCTTCTTGTAATCACTGTCTTTATTTTGGGTATGAGGGTTGGTTTTTGCATGGCTGAGTCCCAAATGATAACCTATTCCATATTTAGTGCACTGACAGTGCCCTAGGGGCGATTTGGAGAGTAGGGTGCCATGTCATCTTGATGGTAAACAAGGATGTGCTCTTTGTAGTGTGCAGCTGGTAACGACTATAGCTGGGGTATTTATACAATCCGCATATGTTGGTATGTATTGTTCCTTCCAGTTCGTAAGCATCTCTTATGTGTTACACAGTACCTTCCACAGCACATGTTCACAGTACAATACCCTAGTGTTGCAGCAATGTTAACATTGGGTCCAGGCTTCTATTTGGAGAATGGAAACACAAGACCACAGCAATGGCAAATGAATACAATATTACCTAGACCTGTCTGTTGGCCCAATGTAATCCACAGTTGGCACGCAAGAGGTCCCTGGTATAAAAAAGGTATAGAAATATTGATCTAGAGTTAATTTAGTGTGACAGTGGACAGCTTGACTTTTAAACAGGAAGGAGCAGTCTGTCTGTCTGTCAGTAAGCCAAGTGGCTCTGCCACCCTCACACACACACACAGACACACACATGCACGCACGCACACACACACACACACACACACACACACACCACACACACACACACACACACACACACACACACACACACACACACACACACACACACACACACACACACAACACACACACACACACACACAGTTATTAAGTGTGTAGTCATGACTTAAAGGTCAATGGTGTGTTTGACTGCTGCCATATAAAAAAAGGTCAGACAGTTTACTGTATGATTATTCTGTGGCAGTGAATGGCCATGACATGATTAGGCCTATGCATTCATAGCCTATGAATGTGTAGCATATACAGTAAGATGGATTAAACTCTCAATATTTGATGCTATAGATACAAAAAAACACCACACACACACACACACACACACACACACACACACACACACACACACACACACACACACAGTTATTAAGTGTGTAGTCATGACTTAAAGGTCAATGGTGTGTTTGACTGCTGCCATATAAAAAAAGGTCAGACAGTTTACTGTATGATTATTCAGTGGCAGTGAATGGCCATGACATGATTAGGCCTATGCATTCATAGCCTATGAAGTGTGTAGCATATACAGTAAGATGGATTAAACTCTCAATATTTGATGCTATAGATACAAAAAAACACAATGTAACATAAATGCCAGTATTGTTGGATGAGAACCTATAGTGCTTCACACACAGTGGGAGCTAAAGCAGAGGATATATGCTATGCTAAGTTATGCTCGGTAGTTAGCATGAGGGATGACTTTGACTGTGACTTTGACATTAACTCTAGTGAGTTCCATAGTCAGCTACCTAGTACCTACCTACAGTTAAACAGCTAGGTACCTACAGTGATGCTACAGTATGCTAGGTAGTTAGCATGAGGGATGAAGATTATGCTATGCTAGGGCCCAATGTAACCACAGTTGGCACGCAAGAGGTCCTGGTATAAAAAAGGTATAGAAATATTGATCTAGAGGTTAATTTAGTGTGACAGTGGACAGCTTGACTTTTAAACAGGAAGGAGCAGTCTGTCTGTCTGTCAGTAAGCCAAGTGGCTCTGCCACCCTCACACACACACACAGACCACACATGCACGCACGCACACACACACACACACACACACACACACACACACCACACACACACACACACACACACACACACAACACACACACACCACACACACACACACACACACACACACACACACACAGTTATTAAGTGTGTATCATGACTTAAAGGTCAATGGTTGTTTGACTGCTGCCATATAAAAAAAGGTCAGACAGTTTACTGTATGATATTTCTGTGGCAGTGAATGGCCATGACATGATTAGGCCTATGCATTCATAGCCTATGAATGTGTGTAGCATATACAGTAAGATGGATTAACTCTCAATATTTGATGCTATAGATACAAAAACACAATGTACATAAATGCCAGTATTGTTGGATGAGAACCTATAGTGCTTCACACACAGTGGGAGCTAAAGCAGAGGTATATGCTATGCTAAGTTATGCTCGGTAGTTAGCATGAGGGATGACTTTGACTGTGACTTTGACATTAACTCTGTGAGTTCCATAGTCAGCTACCTAGTACCTACCTACAGTTAAACAGCTAGGTACCTACAGTGATGCTACAGTATGCTAGGTAGTTAGCATGAGGGATGAAGATTATGCTATGCTAGTAGTTAGCATGAGGGAAGCAGAGATGCTATGCTATGATAGTTAGCATGAGGGAAGCAGAGTATGCTATGCTAGGTAGTTAGCATGAGGGAAGCAGAGTATGCTATTCTAGGTAGTTAGCTGAGGGAAGCAGAGTATGCTATGCTAGGTAGTTAGCATGAGGAAGCAGAGTATGCTATTTAGGTAGT
>NC_036842.1:88540467-88550663 GCF_002910315.2 Salvelinus sp. IW2-2015
GCTAGTTTAGTTAGCATGAGGAAGCAGAGTACTATGCTAGGTAGTTAGCATGAGGGAAGCAGAGTATGCTATGCTAGGTAGTTAGCATGAGGGAAGCAGAGTATGCTATGCTAGGTAGTTAGCATTAGGGATGCCTTTGGCTGTGACTTTGACGAAGTCTCTATGGAGGTTTAATGAGGCAGCAGCCACTGAGGGCATGTGTAGCTGCTCTTCTACTCTCCTCTGGCCACTTTCCTCGCTCTTGCGCTGCTGGAGCGCATTTATAAGCGGAAAATGTCACACTAAATGTCTGCGTGCGCCATTTCTGAAAAGAATACGTACGTATAAAAATATTGAAAATGTTAACCGCTATTAATCAGACTGTCAGCCCTGACCTTAGAGATCCTTTTTATTCTCTATTTGTTGGTCAGGGTGTGAGTTCTAGGTAGTTAGCATTAGGGATGCCTTTGGCTGTGACTTTGACAGAGTCTCTATGGAGGTTTAATGAGGCAGCAGCCACTGAGGGCATGTGTAGCTGCTCTTCTACTCTCCTCTGGCCCACTTTCTCGCTCTCTGCCGCTCTGCTGGAGCCGCATTTATAAGCGGAAAATGTCACACTAAATGTCTGCGTGCGCCATTTCTGAAAAGAATACGTACGTATAAAAATATTGAAAAATGTTAACCCGTTATWAATCAGACTGTCACGCCCTGACCTTAGAGATCCTTTTTATRTCTCTATTTTGGTTTGGTCAGSGTGTGAGTTGGSGTGGGCATTCTATGTTTTGTGTTTCTATGATTTTCTATTTCTATGTTTTGGCCGGGTATGGTTCTCAATCAGGGACAGCTGTCTATCGTTGTCTCTGATTGGGAACYATACTTAGGTAGCCTTTTTTCCCACCTGTSTTTGTGGGAAGTTGACTTTGTTTAGGGCACATAGCCTTTGAGCTTCACGGTTTGTTTTTGTAGTGTTTATTGTTTTGTTCGGCGTCATTTTGATTTAATAAGGAAAATGTACGCTCACCTTGGTCCTCCTCCTTCAACAGCCGTGACACAGACCCATCGTAAAACTGTGCACGTGTTATAGCATTATAACTCCACCTGTAAAACGCTTATGGTGACAGTGACTCCCTTTATTTGCTGTATAATTTGTAACTTTTGGAATTAGGCCTCAGCAGTTTCTCAAAGAAATAGCAACGGTACATTTGATCAAATGGTTTTGGAGGTGTTTTTTATATTTTACTGTAAGCTATTTGGTAACAGACTGTGACAGTGTCAGCAGAACATTTGAATTCAACAATGTCTTCTATTGACTTTTCACCCAACMTAAATATGCTAGACTGCCCACGAATTCTGAAACATTGTCAAGGCTACTGAAAATATGAAATTACAGTAGTTGCATACATAATTCAATGTAAAAGATCAACTGTCTGTGCACCTGTTATTACATTTGACTGTAGGCTATGTTATAAACCAATCTGCATATGGGATTCATAGGTTAGCCTACACACTAAAAACAAAGGGTTCTAAATAGTGCCAAATKAGGGTTATTTGGCTAGTAACCATAGCAGATCCCTTTTTGGATCTATTTAAACCTTTTTTTGAAGGTTCAATAAAGAACCATTCTCATAAGTATCTAAATGTAACCTATATGGTGCWATAAAAACCCTTTGAGGTTCTATAAAGAGGCATTAAAAAAAGTTATAGCACCAAAAAAGGGTACCGCTATTGTTTGTAACCCTATATAGAACCCTTTATGGCTCTTTGTAGAACCTTTATGGAGAAAGGTTATTTACAGAACCATTCTCAATCTCAAAGGTTATCGGCAGGCATGTGTTTTCATATTGGAGGATGTGTTTTTATATTGGAGCATGTGTTATTATATCAGAGCATAGTTTTTATATCGAGAGCATGTGTTTTTATAGTGGAGCATGTGTTTTTCATATTGGAGGATGTGTTTTTATATTGGAGCATGTGTTATTATATCAGAGCATATGTTTTATATCAGGCATGTGTTTTTACAGCAACATGTGTTTTTATCAGAGCATATGTTTTTATATTCAGAGCATGTGTTTTTATAGCAGAATGTGTTTTTATATCAGGCATGTGTTTTTATATCAGAGCATGTGTTTTTATATCAGAGCAGATGTGTTTTTATATCAGAGCATGTGTTTTTATTCAGGCATGTGTTTTACAGCAGGCATGTGTTTTTATATCAGAGCATGTGTTTTATATCGGAGCATGTGTTTTTATATCAGACATGTGTTTTATATCAGAGCATGTGTTTTATAGCAGAGCATGTGTTTTTATATCAGAGCATATGTTTTATATCAGAGCATGTGTTTTTATATCAGAGCATGTGTTTTTTATATCAGAGCATGTGTTTTTATATAGAGCATGTGTTTTATATCGAGCATGTGTTTTTATATCAGAGCATGTGTTTTTATAGTGGAGCATGTGTTTTTATATCGGAGGATGTGTTTTTATATCAGAGCATGTGTTTTATATCAGAGCATGTATAGGAGCATGTGTTTTTATATCAGAGCATATGTTTTTATATCAGAGCATGTGTTTTTATATCAGAGCATATGTTTTTATATCAGAGCATGTGTTTTATATCGAGATGTGTTTTTATATCAGAGCATGTGTTTTTATATCAGGCAGGTTTTTATAGTGGAGCATGTGTTTTTATATCGGAGATGTGTTTTATATCAGAGCATGTGTTTTATATCAGAGCATGTGTTTTTATATCAGAGCATGTGTTTTTACAGCAGAGCATGTGTTTTTTAATCAGAGCATGTGTTATATCAGAGCATGTGTTTTTATAGCAGAGCATATGTTTTTTATATCAGAGCATGTGTTTTTATATCGGAGCATGTGTTTTTATAGTGGAGCATGTGTTTTATAGCGGAAATGTGTTTTTATATCAGAGCATGTGTTTTTATATCAGAGCATGTGTTTTTATATCAGAGCATGTGTTTTATATCAGAGCATGTGTTTTTATATCGGAGCATGTGTTTTTATATCAGAGCATGTGTTTTTATATCGGAGCATGTGTTTATATTCAGGCATGTGTTTTTATATCAGAGCATGTGTTTTTATAGCAGAGATGTGTTTTTATAGTGAGCATGTTGTTTATAGCAGAGCATATGTTTTTATATCAGAGCATGTGTTTTTATATCGGAGCATGTGTTTTTATATCAGAGCATGTGTTTTTATATCGGAGCATGTGTTTTTATAGGAGCATGTGTTTTTATATCAGAGCATGTGTTTTTATATCGGAGCATGTGTTTTTATATCAGAGCATGTGTTTTTATAGCAGAACATGTGTTTTTATATCAGAGCATGTGTTTTATATCGGAGCATGTGTTTTTATATCAGAGCATGTGTTTTTATAGATGGAGCATGTGTTTTTTATAGTGAGCATGTGTTTTTATAGTGGAGCATGTGTTTTTATATCAGAGCATGTGTTTTTATATCAGAGCATGTGTTTTTATATCAGAGCATGTGTTTTTATATCAGAGCATGTGTTTTTATATCAGAGCATGTGTTTTTATATCAGAGCATGTGTTTTTATATCAGAGCATGTGTTTTTATTAGCAAACATGTGTTTTTATATCAGAGCATGTGTTTTATATCGGAGCATGTGTTTTATATCAGAGCATGTGTTTTATAGCAGAACATGTGTTTTATACAGAGCATGTGTTTTTATATCGGAGCATGTGTTTTTATATCAGAGCATGTGTTTTTATATCAGAGCATGTGTTTTTATAGTGGAGCATGTGTTTTTATATCGGAGCATGTGTTTTTACAGAGCATGTGTTTTTATATCAGAGCAGGTGTTTTATATCAGAGCAGGTGTTTTTATATCAGAGCATGTGTTTTTATAGTGGAGCATGTGTTTTTATAGTGGAGCATGTGTTTTTATATCAGAGCATGTGTTTTTATATCAGAGCATGTGTTTTTATAGTGGAGCATGTGTTATAGTGGCAGTGTTTTTATTCGACAGGTGTTTTTATATCAGAGCAGGTGTTTTTAAGCAGAGCATGTGTTTTTTATAGTGGAGCATGTGTTTTTAATCAGCAGCATGTGTTTTAGCGGAAGCATGTGTTTTTATATCAGAGCATGTGTTTTTATATCAGAGCATGTGTTTTTATATCAGGCAGGATGTTTTTTATACAGAGCATGTGTTTTTATAGCGGAGCATGTGTTTTTACAGCAGAGCATGTGTTTATATCAGAGCATGTGTTTTTTATATCAGAGCATGTGTTTTTTATCAGAGCATGTGTTTTTATAGTGGCATGTTTTTATAGTGCAGATGTGTTTTATTATACGGAGCATGTGTTTTTATCAGCAGAGCATGTGTTTTATATCAGAGCATGTGTTTTTATATCAGAGCATTGTTTTATATCAGAGCATGTTGTTTTAATCAGAGCATGTGTTTTATATCAGAGCATTGTTTTTTATAGTGAGGCATGTGTTTTTATATCAGAGCATGTGTTTTTATATCAGAGCATGTGTTTTTATATCAGAGCATGTGTTTTTATATCAGAGCATGTGTTTTTATATCGGTGCATGTGTTTTTATAGTGGAGCATGTGCTTAATATGAGTAGCAGAGGAAGAAATATAACACTTATTTCACTACACCCATCAACCTTAGTTTGAGGAGCATACACTCGCTGCCCGACAGGTGATAGTCCGCCCAAACTCTGTATGCCATGGGCTCTCCGACCTTGTTCCTGCACCTACCCAGTGGTTATTTTGGGAAACCAAGTGAAATCTGTTCGGGAACTAACATGTTTTCGCAACAAAACATATTTCACTTGACTGTTGACAGCMAGTCTGYGCGCATGAGAAATGWATAARGGAAAGAGAGGAGGAGATGGAAAMGCATGGTGGTCAGATATTATGTATATTATAGCTAAAGGTAATGTGTCACCCAATGAATTATGAAAATATAAAACATTCCCTATTATTAGGCTATTCAAAATCAATACAAATTCACTAATTGTAGGCTAACTGTAAGACTCCCTGCACAATCAATGAACCAACAGAATCGCCTAGGGCTATACGTTCTCTTTCAGACTCATGGATACACATTTAGGAGCGTAGCATTTGGTAACCTGTCCATCCAGTATGCACAATAATACAATCCACACTCAAAGGCTAGAACATTTATGTACCTAAAACATCTTAAATCGGTTTTGTTTGATGTTATTCTGCCATGCATGCGGTAGCCTATGTATTGTATGAAGGTGCAATCATAATTGTTATTCAGGTTGTTTTTTATATGTGTATGCGTGTTTTGAATTNGCCTATGTATTGTTTGATGTTGTTCTGCCATGCATGCGGTAGCCTATGTATTGTTTGATGTTGTTCTGCCATGCATGCGGTAGCCTATGTATTGTATGAAGGTGCAATCATAATTGTTATTCAGGTTGTTTTTTATATGTGTATGCGTGTTTTGAATTAATCATCACCTGAGGAAGCATAGTCCATTTTGCTGTGTTAGGCTTTGAAACAACATCCACAACAACCATGTTTTAAACTGTTTCAACCTGCTGTTGAACTGTTTTGATGATCAGTGTTTGATGTGATTTTCAATTTCATTTGCTGTCACGCCCTGACCTTAGAGAGCCTTTTTTATATCTCTTCTTGGTTTGGTCAGGGTGTGATTTGGGTGGGCATTCTATGTCCTTTACTTCTATGATTTTGTGTTTCTATGATTTGGCCGGGTATGGTTCTCAATCAGGGACAGCTTGTCTATCGTTGTCTCTGATTGGGAACCATACTTAGGTAGCCCTTTTCCCTCATTGGGGGTGGGTAGTTATCTTTGTTAGTGGCACTATAGCCCTGTTTAGCTTCACGGTCGTTTCTTTGTTTTCTTGTTTTGTTGGCGTAATTTTTCTAAAAATAAAAGGAATATGTACGCTCACCACGCTGGACTTTGGTCTCCTTCCGACGACGGCCGTGACATTTTCATTGATGTCAAAGTGGTTAGAGGAACAATAGAGCCCTGAGTACCAGACCATTAGGACCTGGTGGAGGGACAATAGAGCCATGAGTACCAGACCATTAGGACCTGATGGATGGACCATAGAGCCCTGAGTACCAGGCCATTAGGACCTGATGGAGGGACAATAGAGCCCTGAGTAACAGGCCATTAGGACCTGGTGGAGGGACAATAGAGCCATGAGTACCAGACCATTAGGACCTGATGGAGGGACCATAGAGCCCTGAGTACCAGGCCATTAGGACCTGATGGAGGGACAATAGAGCCCTGAGTAACAGGCCATTAGAACCTGATGGAGGGACCATAGAGCCCTGAGTACCAGCCCATCAGGACCTGATGGAGGGACCATAGATCCCTGACTACCAGGCCATCAGGACCTGATGGTAGTTAGCAAATTGGGCACTATGCCCTGATGAAGACAGCTTCACTGTCGAAACGTTGGACATAACATTTTAGYATCTGAGCTYYYACAGTGTGYGGCTTTTCTTWATTTTTTWAAGTGTTCSACTCCACTAGCCAGCACCTCGCCTAAATAGGTGTGCGTTTCTTTYGCCTCTAGTAAATTGGGCACTACCAAAGCATGTGSATAAAAGGAGATTACCGTGACTCAACAGTCACGTGGAAATTGACTTGCTGTCATGACCTAGTCACAGTCACACTGTGTACCTGGGCTGGGGGAGGATGCTCGGCGCTCATCCCTGGGCCGATCACAGGAAGTGAACTCACCAGGTCGTCGCTGCGCTGCTGCTGCTGCCTTGGTTGTGTGAGAGATGTGTACAGTACACCATCGYCACCATCTCTATCTGAGTACCCCATGTCATCTGTGGAGCTTCAAAATGTGTTGTTATTGTCGGTATAAACCTTGTTCTATTACACTGTGTTCCTCAGAGTGACATTGAAGGAATTTTAAGTCTAACCACTCTAAGTCCACACATTATGCTTCTGTGAAAAATAGTCTTGCTGTGCAGGGCTCTTGTGCAAAATAGACAAGATAATCGTAAATTGGGGCCCTTAACTTCTCATTGTAGTGCAGAAGCCATTCTAATGATTCCGTCTACGCTCTCTTCCCCTGTATCATGTCTCTCTATAAATCAGAGAGAGGTAAAGAGCTGTGTGGATAATTAGTTTCCCTGTTGTTCTCGTTGTGTTGTAGAACAGATAATGTGTKTAGAGAGTAGGTCTGGACCACAGCCAGGGCCGGCAATAAGGCCCCTATGGAGAGACACACACTGTGTAGCTACTTCGCACAACCATTGGACAGAGAGAGTTCACTGCTTTAATTAGCTAGAAGGAGCCTGTGTGTTGTACCAACAGAGGAGAGATTTGTCACGGCCTCAGGCTTCACTATAAAGGATTGTACCCTTATGCCAGTGGACTCTCATAGTAATTGAACTGTCCAAGCACTTTCCAATAACGTGATAAGTGATGGTGTTCTAGATTTAGAAACATTTATGCAGTATTGGTAAATGTTTTTTAGTAAATATATATTTGTTCCTGTGTCCCAATTGCTACATATTTCACTTATTCATGCTATTGGATGTCAGACTTGAGTGTGAAATTGAACAAACATTGTGTTGAAGATCAGCACAGGGTGGATCATGCTCATTATTATGGATCTGTCCAGTTCCAGATATGACCTCATATTGTGGACYGGCAGTTTTACAGCAGTCCAACAGAGGGGGCCATTGCACAGCCTTTCATTCTGTGTCAGTGGTGCATGCCTCTGCTACTGTGGTGTGTTGCTCAYTGAGTACAGTACATACCCATATGATAACCATACCATTTAGATGTTATCTGAAAAKATGTTTGTTCCATATCTCTTCCCTGTTTGTCCTGAATATCCCCTCTAAACACACAGTACAATGCTTCAGGGAGTCACAGGCTGCAAAAGTGTGCCTTATGCCAAAAGACTGTGCTCCTTTTAATGGACCAGTGTATGTGACCACAGGAAGTCATCAGCCTATTTTTGTGACTACAGACTAACCTTAAACTTACACCACTCTCTGTTCCTCTCCTCTCCTCTGTCCCTCCAGCCCACACAGGGGTCAGGAAGAGTTCACTGGTGGCACAGACCGCCAGGGGCCCCAGTGTAAGCTGTACAGTRCTGTGGCAGGGAAGCACTTTGTGGTGACTAAGTCCTACCAGCCACAGGCCGAAGGGGAGATCACCCTGTACCAGAACGACAGGGTCAAAGGTGAACATCCCACCCACTGCTCTTTGTTTTTTTCCAGAGGGAAGCAGTGCTTGAATTGGGTCACATGTTCTACTGCTTAAGTACCCCTCTATATTTGCTCTGAAATATGAACATCGTTCCTCACTGTGTATTTATTCCTCATGTTATTATCTTTCAATTTTTTTCTCTCTGCATTGTTGGGAAGGGCCCATAAGTAAGCATTTCACAGTTAGTCTACACCTGTCAGAGTAAGGCCCAAAAAACTGTCAAAGACTCCAGTCACCCTAGCCATAGACTGTKCTCTCTGCTACYGCACGGCAAGCGGTACCGGAGTGCCAAGTCTAGGTCCAAAAGGCTCCTTAACAGCTTCTATCCCCAAGCCATAAGACTGCTGAACAAYTAATCAAATGGCCACCYGGASTATTTATATTTTTACACTGCTGCTACTCTCTGTTTATTATCTATGCATAATAACCTTACCCCTACCTACATGTACAAATTACCTCGAYTATACTGTACCCCCAMACATTGACACGGTACCCCCTGTAAATAGCCTCGTTATTATTATTTTATTGTGTTACTCTTATTWARTTTTTTACTTTAGTTACTTAGTAAATCATTTTTTAAACTCTATTTCTTGAACTGCATTGTTGGTTAAGGGCTCGTAAGCATTTCACGGTAAGGTCTACTATACCTGTTGTATTCGGCACATGTGACAAATACAATTTGATTTGATTTGGTTATTTATGAAGCAAGTAACAAATACAATTTGATTTGATCTTGCCATTTAAATGAGTACCAGAGCCTTTTTAATTCCACTCCCAACTCTGAAGGGAAGAGATATTAGAGGGAGCAGTCTTTGTAGCCACTCAGAGGGATGTTATTCAGAAGTGAAGCAGTCATCTACCAGGACATTGTGTGTTTTCCTAATGAGTGAGCTGTAATAAGCAAGTCGTTTGTATTCAAACGACTGCAGTGCTGTTTATTTACTCTGGTTATTTCTATCTTCAGTAGTAGCTATATTTCTTAGGAAAAATTACTCTATATTTTACAGATGTGTTTTTCCTCAGTACTTTCAGTTTTAAAATTAAATTGGGCCTTTTCTAAGGTTACATAAATATTTACCTATCTAGCTCTTATGTTGTGTAAGCTGGAGTGGAGCTGAAGAGACCACAGTACTGGAGTGGAGTTGAAGAGACACCAGACCATGACTGTGGTGGAGCTGAAGAGATCACAGACACTACTGGAGTGGAGCTGAAGAGACCACAGACACTACTGGAGTGGAGCTGAACGAGACCACAGACACAGTACTGGAGTGGAGCTGAACAGACCACAGGCACGGTACTGGAGTGGAGCTGAACAGACCACAGGCACGTACTGGAGTGGAGCTGAAGAAGACCACAGACACTACTGGAGTGGAGCTGAACAGACCACAGACACAGTACTGGGAGTGGAGCTGAACAGACCACAGGCACGTACTGGAGTGGAGCTGAACAGACCACAGGCACAGTACTGGAGTGGAGCTGAACAGACACAGGGCACAGTACTGGAGTGGAGCTGAACAGACCACAGGCACAGTACTGGAGTGGACTGAAGACCACAGACACAGTACTGGAGTGGAGCTGAACAGACCACAGGCACAGTACTGGAGTGGAGCTGAACAGACCACAGGCACGGTACTGGAGTGGAGCTGAAGAGACCACAGGCACAGTACTGGAGTGGAGCTGAAGAGACCACAGACACTACTGGAGTGGAGCTGAAGAGACAACAGACACGGTATGGAGTGGAGCTGAACAGACCACAGGCACTACTGGAGTGGAGCTGAAGAGACCACAGGCACACTACTGGAGGGAGCTGAAGAGCACGCAAGACACTATGGAGTGGAGCTGAACAGACCACAGACACTACTGGAGTGGAGCTGAACAGACCACAGGCACAGTACTGGAGTGGAGCTGAAGAGACCACAGGCACACTACTGGATGGAGCTGAAGAGACCACAGACTGGGTACTGGAGTGGAGCTGAAGAGACCACA
>NC_036842.1:88550688-88581857 GCF_002910315.2 Salvelinus sp. IW2-2015
TGGAGTGGACGCTGAACGACCACAGACACGTACTGGAGTGGAGCTGAACAGACCACAGACAGTACTGGAGTGGAGCTGAACAGACCACAGGCACGGTACTGGAGTGGAGCTGAACAGACCACAGGCACAGTACTGGAGTGGAGCTGAAGAGACCACAGACACTACGGGAGTGGAGCTGAAGAGACCACAGACACGTACTGGAGTGGAGCTGAACAGACCACAGGCACTACTGGAGTGGAGCTGAAGAGACCACAGGCACACTACTGGAGTGGAGCTGAAGAGACCACAGACACTAACTGGAGTGGAGCTGAACAGACCACAGACACTATACTGGAGTGGAGCTGAACAGACCACAGGCCAGGTACTGGAGTGGAGCTGAAAGAGACCACAGGCACTACTGGATGGAGCTGAAGAGACACAGATGGTACACTGGAGTGGAGCTGAAGAGACCACAGGCACGGTACTGGAGTGGAGCTGAAGAGACACAGACACGGTACTGGAGTGGAGCTGAAAGACCACAGACACGGTACTGGAGTGGAGCTGAAGAGACCACAGGCCAGGTACTGGAGTGGAGCTGAAGAGACCACAGACACGGTACTGGAGTGGAGCTGAAGGACACAGACACGTACTGGAGTGGAGCTGAAGAGACCACAGGCACGGTGAACTGAGAACAGCATGGAGCTGAAGAGACCACAGCCACTTACTGGAGTGGAGCTGAAGAGACACAGACACGCTACTGAGTGGAGCTGCAGAGACACAGACACGTCATGGAGTGGAGCTGAAACACAGCACGTATGGAGTGGGAGCTGAAGACCACAGACAGTACTGGAGTGGAGCTGAAGAGACCACAGTAACTGGAGTGGAGCTGAAGAGACACACAGACAAGCTACTGGAGTGGAGCTGAAGAGACCACAGGCACGGTACTGGAGTGGAGGCTGAAGAGACCACAGCACGGTACTGGAGTGGAGCTGAAGAGACCACAGGTACTGGAGTGGAGCTGAAGAGACCCAAGACACTACTGGAGTGGAGCTGAAGAGACACAGGCACGGTACTGGAGTGGAGCTGAAGAGACCAACAGACACGGTACTGGGTGGAGCTGAGAGACCACAGAACACGGACTGGAGTGAGCTGAAGCGACACAGACACAGTACTGGGTGGAGCTGAAGAAGACCACAGGCACACTACTGGAGTGGAGCTTGAAGAGACCACAGACACTACTGGAGTGGAGCTGAAGAGACCACAGACACTACTGGGAGTGGAGCTGAGAGACACAGACCACGGTACTGGAGTGGAGCTGAAGAGACCACAAGAGGCACAGGTACTATGGAGTGGAGCTGAAGAGACCACAGACAGTACTGGAGTGGAGCTGAAGAGACCACAGTACTGGAGTGGAGCTGAAGAGACCAACAGACACTACTGGAGTGGCAGCTGAAGAGACCACAGACACGATACTGGAGTGGAGCTGAAGAGACACAGGCAACATACTGGAGTGGAGCTGAAGAGACACAGGCACAGTACTGGAGTGGAGCTGAACAGACCACAGGCACAGTACTGGACGTGGAGCTGAAGAGACCACAGAACAGTACTGGAGTGGAGCTGAAGAGACCACAGTACTGGAGTGGAGCTGAAGAGACACAGAACACTACTGGAGTGGAGCTGAATGAGACCACAGCCACGAATACTGGAGTGGAGCTTAGAGACCACAGGCACACTACTGGAGTGGAGCTGAAGAGACCACAGGCACAGTACTGGAGTGGAGCTGAACAGACCACAGGCACAGTACTGAGTGGAGCTGAAGAGACCACAGACACTACTGGAGTGGAGCTGAAGAGACCACAGCAACTACTGGAGTGGAGCTGAAGAGACCACAGGCCACGTACTGGAGTGGAGCTGAACAGACCACAGGCACAGTACTGGAGTGGAGCTGAAGAACACAGGACACTACTGGAGTGGAGCTGAAGAGACCACAGACACGTACTGGAGTGGAGCTGAAGAGACCACAGACACGTACTGGAGTGGAGCTGAACAGACCACAGGCACAGTACTGGAGTGGAGCTGAACAGACCACAGACACGGTACTGGAGTGGAGCTGACAGACACAGCACAGTATGGAGTGGAGCTGAAGAGACCACAGGACAGTACTGGAGTGGAGCTGAAGAGACCACAGACTGGAGTGGAGCTGAAGAGACCCCAGACCACTGGAGTGGAGCTGAAGAGACCACAACACGATACTGGAGTGGAGCTGAAAAGACCACAGGCACACTACGGAGTGGAGCTGAAGAGACCACAGGCACACTACTGGAGTGGAGCTGAAGAGACCACAGGCACATACTGGAGTGGAGCTGAACAGACCACAGGCACAGTACTGGAGTGGAGCTGAAGAGACCACAGACACGGTACTGGAGTGGAGCTGAAGAGACCACAGGCACACTACTGGATGGAGCTGAAGAGACCCACAGGCACGTACTGGGGGAGCTGAACAGACCAGGCACAGATGGAGTGGAGCTGAAAACAGACCACAGGCACACTACTGGAGTGGAGCTGAAGAGACCACAGACACTATGGAGTGGAAGCTGAAGAGACCACAAGACCACAGTACTGGAGTGGGAGCTGACAGACCCACAGGCACAGTAACTGGAGTGGAGCTGAACAGACCACAGACACGGTACTGAGTGGAGCTGAACAGACCACAGGCACAGTACTGGAGTGGAGCTGAACAGACCACAGGCACAAGTACTGGAGTGAGCTGAACAGACACAGGCACAGTACTGGAGTGGAGCTGAACAGACCCACGGCACAGTACTGGAGTGGGCTAACAGACCACAGGCACAGTACTGGAGTGGAGCTGAAGAGACTACAGTACTGGAGTGAACTAGGTCTTTTTTAGGTTCATAACAATATACAGTCAGTTCTGCATGGAAAAGTACAGGAGTAATTATTCCCTTACATACTATTGTCTCTCTTTGTCTTACACTGTCTATTTTTCTTCTTCTCTCTCTCTCCCTATCTCTCTTCTCTCTCACTTTCCCCCCTCTGTCATTCTCTCCCCCTATCTCTCTCTTCTCTCTCACTCCTCACCCCTCTGTCTCTCTTCTCCCCCCTATAATCGGCTCTCGTCTCGTCTCTCTCATTCTCTCTCTCTCTCTCTCTACTCCTCTCCCGCCCTCTGTCTCATCTCTCTCCCCTGAGTCTGTCTCCTCTCTCTTCCTCCTCCCTCTCTCTCTCTCTATTCTCCCCTCATCCTCCTCTCAGTGCTCTCCATAGTGAGAGGTGGTTTCTTTGGGGCAGTGCAGGGTAACGGGGAATGGTTCCCAGCAGAGTGTGTGGAGGAGACCCCTAACCAGAGGAAAAGACCATGTAAGTTCTTGAGAGCAGAGAAGAGAGAGACAGGAGAGACGAGAAACGTTGTTAGTCCCAATAATCACGTCACTGTTCAAATTCACTTCTAAATCTCCTTGGCTTTGTCAAATTGGCCTTTACATATAAACGTTAGAGCTGTATATTCAAACACCAACCATTGGATAATACAGTTCCTCTAATTCTTGTGCTCGGTCCTGCCACTAGCTCTCTCATGCTCTGAAACCCTCTGAATATGAGAAGTCCTTCTGGCCATGGCAGCTGTTAATGCAATTAACACTCAGCCAGCAAGGACACAGTACCCAGCCTACAACTGCATCCTTTCACCACACAGTGTTATGCCATTTGATTCTATATATTCGGTGTTAAGCCACAGGGTACACCATGTAAAGAATGTGTCACCCTTGCCTGTGTCACCTTGTTCACTAACTCTCCTCGTATGCATCCTGGTGGATTAGGATGTGTAAAGTAGAGAGTATGGGCTGAACAGAAGACTTTACAGTTCTGTCACTAGACTACAATGCATTGTATGCACAAAGTGGCGTGACTGACAGCATGTAGTAATGTAGTGGTTATACAGCTGTAGTACTGTAGTGGTTATTCAGCTGTGTACTGTAGTGGTTAACAGCTGTAGTATGAGGGTTAACAGCTTAGTATGTGTGGTTATACAGCTGTAATACTGTAGTGGTTACATACAGCTGTAGTACGTGTACGTGGTATATCAGCTGTAGTACTGTAGTGGTTATACAGCTGTAGTACTGTAGTGGTTATACAGCTGTAAGTACTGTAGTGGTTAATAACAGTGTAATACTGTAGTGGTTATTCAAAATGTCTGCCTGCTAAACTAATTTCTTCTTTGTATTTAGAGAGAAAGTGTGTGTTGTGTATCTTGTGTACTGTATACTTCTCTCTCTGTGTGTGTGTGTGTGTGTGGTGTGTGTGTGTGTGTGTGTGTGATGTGTGTGTGTGTGTGTGTGTGTGTGTGTGTGTGTGTGTGTGTGTGTGTGTGTGTGTGTGTGTGTGTGTGTGTGTGTGTGTTGTGTGTGTGTATTGTATACTTTCTTCCATGTGTATGTGTGGTGTGTGTTTGTGCTTGCCCCTTGAGCCTGGGGGCAACCTTCTGTTTAAAGTTATTTTGGTCCACATAAATGCTTACACATCAGTACAGCAGTGTTCAGTAGCTGTGTTCAGTAGCTGTGTTCAGTAGCAGTGTTCAGTAGCTGTGTTCAGTAGCTGTGTTCAGTAGCCCGTGTTCAGTAGCAGTGTTCAGTAGCCGTTTCAGTAGCTGTGTCAGTAGCCGTGTCAGTAGCTGTCAGTAGCTGTGTTCAGTAGTCGTGTTCAGTAGCGTGTTCAGTTAGCACGTGTTCAGTAGCTGTGTTCAGTAGCCGTGTTCAGTAGCAGTTGTTCAGTAGCTGTTGTTCAGTAGCGTGTTCAGTAGCTGTGTTCAAAGTAGCTGTGTTCAGTAGCTGTGTTCAGTAGCCGTGTTCAGTAGCAGTGTTCAGTAGCAGTGTTCAGTAGCTGGTTCAGTAGCTTGTTGTTCAGTAGCTGTGTTTCAGTAGCTCCGTGTTCAGTTAGCATGTTTTAGTAGCAGTGTTCAGTAGCGTGTTCAGTAGCTGTGTTTCAGTAGCTGTGTTCATGTAGGCCGTGTTCAGTAGCAGTGGTTCAGTAGCCGTGTTCAGTAGCCGTGTTCAGTAGCAGTGTTCATAGCAGTGTTCTGTAGCTGTGTTCAGTAGCTGTGTTCAGTAGCTGTGTTCAGTAGCTGTGTTCAGTAGCCGTGTTCAGTAGCCGTGTTCAGTAGGTGTTCAGTAGCCGTGTTCAGTAGCTGAATGCAGTAGCTCTGCTCAGACCAGAGGGGACGAGGGTATCTCTTGAGTTAAAAGCACACCACTTTGCATGTTCTGGCTGCACAGATGTACTGATGTAATTATAATAACCCAGCAATTGAAACACTTAATAACAAGTGGCAGGTGTATTATTTTTAAAGATATACTCTATGGCGCACTTATATGCCAAAAGTGAAGCAATTGATGTGATTCATTAATTGTATATTAGCCTCATTATCTATCTGAAAGGTCACCTGCATTCCATTTATACTGTATGTAGCCAGCTTGTGTCATTCATAATGCTCCATGTAATCCTAACACACACTGGCATAGCACACMCCCCCGCAGCCCCTGCAAGGGGGGCCCACGAGTTTTCAATGTACATTCGGGGAATAATTTGTTTTGGGAATTTWMAAAATGCTTGAAATATTATAAATGTACATGTCGACTCTATGCCTGGAAATGCCCTTGTTCAGAGCAAAGGATCCCCATTTTAAATGAATATACTTTGTCACTGATTGAGTCAATGTTTTTTTTGTCAAGATTCTGAAAAAATATTTGAATCACTGTTCTGCATGGATGCTTAAACAATTGAAGTATTTGCTGTGCTAGACCTAAGGGGGAATATTTGCTTTATAAATCTCGTTTTATGATCTAAATCTAGAAAAACATGCCAAAATGCTAACACAATYAGCCCTGGAGCATTTAACAGTGCTTTAAAAATAAAATAAAAAGTTTGGAGATTTGTATTACATATTTGACTAATCTAATGTTAGAATTAAATAATCAAGGCCTTTAAACACTTGTGGGGCAATATTTAAAAAAAATGAAGTGTATTTTATTGTGTCTGACGGAGTTGACATAAATCCAGTTAGTTGCATCTAGCTAATATATATTACACATTTTATTAGTATTAAGACAAATATTTGCGGAAAAAAAGCTGAGATTGTCCTGTCTTTCAAGAATCTCTGAGCTGTAAAACAGAAACATTTTCTCTCATACTCGTTGTAAGAAATATATATACACTACCGTTCAAAAGTTTGGGGTCACTTAGAAATGTCCCTGTTTTTGAAAGAAAAGCAAATTTTTTGTCCATTAAAATAACATCAAATTTGATCAGAAATACAGTGTAGACATTGTTATGTTGTAAATGACTATTGTAGCTGGAAACGCAGATTTATTTATGGAATTATTACATAGGCGACAGAGCCCATTATATCACTCCTGTGTTCCAATGGCACGTTGTGTTAGCTAATCCAAGTTTATCATTTTAAAAGGCCAATTGATCATTAGAAACCCCTTTTSCAAATATGTTAGCACAGCTGAAAACTGTTGTCCTGATTAAATATGCATTAAAACTGTTCTTCTTTAGACTAGTTGAGTATCTGGAGCATCAGCATTTGTGGGTTCGATTACAGGCTCAAAATGGCCAGAAACAAATACCTTTCTTCTGAAACTCGTCAGTCTATTCTTGTTCTGAGAAATGAAGGCTATTCCATGYGAGAAATTGCCAAGAAACTGAAGATCTCGTACAATGCCTTCAGAAAGTAGTCACACCCCTTGACCTTTTCCACATTTTGTTGTGTTACAGCCTGAWTTGCAATAGGTTGAATTGAGATGTTGTGTCACCCGCCTACACTCCAATGCCTCACAAAGAAGGGCACCTATTGGTAGATAAAATATTAAAAAGCAGACATTGAATATTCCTTTGAGCATGGTGAAGTTATTAATTACACTTTGGATGGTGTATCAATACACCCAGTCACGACAAAGATACAGGCGTCCTGYCTAATTTAGTTCCCGGAGAGTAAGGAAMCTGCTCAGTGATTTCATCATGAGGCCAATGGTGACTTTAAAACAGKTACAGAGTTTAATGGCTGTGATAGGAGAAAACTGAGGATCAACAACATTGCAGTTACTCCACAATACTAACCTAAATGACAGAGTGAAAAGAAGGAAGCCTGTACAGAAGAAAAATATTGCAAAACATGCATCCTGTTTGCAATAAGGCACTAAAGTAAAACTGCAAATAATGTGGCAAAGAAATTAACTTTATGACCTGAATACAAAGTGTTATATTTGGGGTAAATCCCACATAATCCACTGTGTACCAGTCTTCATATTTTCAAGCATGGTGGTGGCTGCATCATGTTATGGGTATGCTTGTCATCTGCAAGGAGTAGGGGGGTTTTAGGATTAAAATAAACGGAATAGAGCTTAGAATAGGTAAAATCCTAGAGGACACCCGGTTCCAACAGACACTGTGAGACTAATTCACCTTTCAGCAGGACAATAACCTAAAACACAAGGCCAAATATACACCAGAGTTGCTTACCAAGATGACATTGAATGTTCCTTAATGGCCTAATTACTGTTTTGACTTAAATTAGCTTGAAAATCTATGGCAACACTATGGCTGTGTAGCAACAATCAACAACCAACTTGACAGACCATGAATAATTATTTTAATAATAATGTGCAAATATTGTACAATCCAGGTGTGCAAAGCTCTTAGAGACTTACCTGTAATGACTCACAGTTGTAATCGCTGCCAAAGGTGATTCTAACATGTATTGACTGATATTTCCATTTAATTTTCAATAAATGTTTAAAGAAATATATTAAAACATGTTTTCACTTTATCATTATGGGTTATTGGTGTGTAGATGGGTGAGAAAAATATATATTTAATCCATTTTGAAATCAGGGCTGTAACACAATATATTGTGGAATAAGTCAACAGGTACAGTATGAATACTTTCTGAATCTCTGTTTGTTATTTTTTGGGGGGGTGGGGGGGGGGGGGGGGGGGGGGGGGGGGGGGGGGGGGGGAGGGTGGGGGGGGGGGGGGGGGGGGGGGGGGGGGCTCAGACCTTGCATTCAAGTACATTAGAGAGTGTTTTTATGGAAAATAAAAAGTACATTTGAAAAAATAATCAACGTTATCGCTGTCACATCATCACAATGTTATTAGCCACCTTCTGACAAACAATAGCACAACACATGAGATTTGATTCTGGGTGCCAAGATTAACAATGTTATTGGTCGTCTTGAACTGTATCATATGCAGGATGGTGTGAATAGAAATGAATGCAGGATTTTTAACTACAGGCAGTCTCGAGAAGTGATGGCAAGCCATCTGTGATTTTGGCCGGGAGGGTTGTGTGTGTGTGTGTGGGCAGTACACTTTGAGTCATGATGACGACAGTATAATGTCAGTCCGCCTGTTACTCCTCTCTGATAGAACACAAATATGCATTGGATGTTCCAGACACTTGTGTGTGTGTGTGTGTGTGTTCCAATGTGTGTGTTCAAAGTGATGTGTTCAAGTGTGTGATGTTTCAAAGTGTGTGTTCCAATGTGTGTGTTTCAAAGTGTGTGTTCCAATGTGTGTGTTCCATGTGTCAAGGTGGTTCCAATGTGTGTGTTCCAAGTGTGGTGCATGTGTGTTCCAATGTGTGTGTTCCCAATGTGTGTGTTCCAATGTGTGTGTTCCAATGTGTGTGTTCCAATGTGTGTGTTCCAATGTGTGTGTTCCAATGTGTGTGTTCCAATGTGTTTGTGTGTTGCTTCCAGACACTCGTCTGTGGCTTGGCTAGTGTTAGAACAATGTGCAGTGACAGGAGAGGTCTCTTGATATAGGTGAATGCTAGCTTTGGTGTTTACCCCTCCCTCAAAATGTGTTAGCAAAGATGTTTTTAATGTCCGATTCAGGATATTTTGTAATACTCATATCTATTTGTGAAACCTGAAAGACCTACTTGTTGTACTGAGTGACTGAACATTTACATTTACATTTAAGTCATTTAGCAGACGCTCTTATCCAGAGCGACTTACAGTGCCACAATGTTCCGATCAGTACATTTTGACCGGATTTGTCAATTATAGGAAGCAGTGTTGCTATACAAATGCAGTTTATGAAGGATATGATCATTCCCTCTATTTGAGGAAGGGGGTATGATTGATGGATTAAGAACGATTTGACATTGCAATGTCGATGTGGGCTACAATTGGCTGTCGACTTCTTCACCAATACATCTGTTTCCCTTTGCCTGAAGGGACAGCTAATGCACACACAGTATTTCAGATGTTATTATAACTGCTGAATACCATCTGAATATATGCTGTAGTCTGGTAGTAGCTATCTATCTGTGCTGCTGCCTGGTTACTAATCTCCCATAGACCGACTACGTAAACGCAACTGGTACCAAATTATGCAAGATTTGAGTTATTGGTTAAGCGAGATTACTTGGTTACTAACATCATGCAGTTGTGCCAGAATAGTAAACCTTTCACTGCAACACTCATGTACATTCTTGATTGATATATTTCCATGGAAACGTCCTCTGTACACTGTACAAGCCCGGTTGCTAAGGAGTGGGCCCTGGCAAGATTTTTTTCTCTTTTTGTACGATTTTTTCTCTCTCTCACTCTCTCTGTGCACTAAGAACAGAGCTTACGTGGGACTTGTTCATTACCAGATAGAGTTGCTCCCTTCATCTCAATGGGGATGGTTATGGCCTATGTATCTTCACATACTGGGATTGGTCCAACTTTCTTGGGATGTTTCTTAAAGGCTTTGTAGCCTGAGGACTAGAGGTGGAGAGGTGAGGTTATTTTGACTGTGAAGGGAACTTGGAGGTGAAGGTGTGAGCGTTTCCGGGAAGCACTCCGTTAGAGGGGAGGAAGAGGGCGCAAATGGAAGAGACGGCCAAATCCAGGAAGAAGGTTCATTTTGGAGGTACAGCACTGTGTGAGTGTTGGGGAGGGAAAGGTGTGAGAGTGAGTGAGCGAGGACCATATTTAGCTGGTAGTCTGGTTGTAAACAGGGTTGTATTGTGTTTTTAACAGAACGTGTTTCACCTGGAAAACAGAGGAACATATGGATTTCTGTTTGTTATTATCAGTGTTTAAGTTGGACGTGTGTGTGGGTTTATTTACGAGGACAGTGGATTGTGTAAATTTTATTTTCAGGTTGAGTGTAGTGTTACTTATATAAAGGGGGTGGAAGAATCCGTAACGGTCAATTATAATGTTATGTTTTCCATAACCTGTAATGTATAGCCTATTGCCTGTGTATGTATTCATGTACATCACTATGTACTGTATATATTCATTTTCCTCACTATGTATGTATACACCTTCCTCACTATGTATGTATACACCTTCCTCACTATGTATGTATTCATCTTCCTCAGGGGAAGTATTGCAAAGGTTGCAGACATCTGATCAGACTTAACACATGCAGTACAGTTCAGTACAGTGGTTGAATTTATTAATGGTTGAATCTATCCTATTGTGCTAGTTTTGCATTCGATCCACATAGTAGTATAGTAGTATTAGCCTAGCCGTGTCACTATCCATTTGACATGCAGTAGTCAGTTTGAAGCTTGGATTTACCAAGCTAGCCACTGATAGTGCTAGGCTACGATAGGCTAGCCACTGTCTGTGCTTGGCTAGGATAGGCTAGCCACTGACTGAGCTAGTCTATGCTAGCCACTGACTGAGCTAGGCTATGCTAGCCACTGACTGTGCTTGGCTAGGATAGGCTAGCCACTGACTGAGCTAGTCTATGCTAGCCACTGACTGAGCTAGGCTATGCTAGCCACTGACTGAGCTAGGCTATTCTAGGCTAGCTACAGTACTCCCATGGAGTTGTGATTTAGTATTCACCAGCAGCAACTGTCAGCGCAGTGCACACTCTGGTCAAGTAGTCTTTTTTTATTCTGCTGTCTGTGCGTTGAGGAGGGGAGGGAGGTGTGTTTGCACTCTACTTTTACTGGAGAGAGAGAAAAAGAGAAAGCACCTAATGCCCAGAAAGGAGGAAAGAAGGTAAATAATATGAAGCGAAAGAGAGAGAAAGAGAAAAGTTACCGCTCTTAATGACGGACGAGAGACGAGAGAGAACAGAGACGCAGAGAGAGAATACACACACACAGCCGAGAGAAGAGATACACACACACCAGAAGAGAAGAATACACCACACAAGAAGAGAGAGAGAGATAACAACACAAACAGAGCAGGAGAACCGAGAGAGAGAAGAATCACACACACACAGAGACGAGAGAGAGAGAAAAAGAATACACAACACCCACAGAGACGAGCGACTCCAACGAAGAGAGAAGCTACACGACGAACCAGAGGAAAGCAAGACAAAGGAAAGTAAGTTATAGGCGAGAGAAAGAATACACACAACACAGGAGAGTCAGTGCGTGAAGGAGACAGATAGGCCGAGGCGGGGGTGGCGGCGTTTGGGGAGGAATGGGTTGAGGAGGGGAGAGCGGGGGGGCGGAGATCTGTCGGGGTAAGCCGGTTGGAGGGGGGGTGAACCGAAGACGGGGGGGGGGGGGGCGGAAGGGGGGTGGTGGGGGTGAGAGCCCGGGCGGGCTGGCTGGGGACAGCCGCCCCGGGTGTAGACAAGCCGGGGGCGGTGCGCGGGCGCGCCGAGCGGGAGGGGGAGGGGAGGGGGGGGGGGGGAAGGGGGGTGGGGCGGGAGGGGAGCCGCGGGGGGTGGGCTAGGCGGCCCGGGGGGGGGGGGGGGGGGGGGGGGGTGGGGGGCGGTAAGGGGGGGGGAGGCGGGAACGGGCCGCCGGGGGCCGTGAGAGGGGGAGGGGGGGGCTGGAGGGAGGACCGCTCGAGCGGGACCCGCGGGGTTGGGGGGTGGGGTGTAAACTCAGAGGGGACCCGGCCGGGGCGGGGGGGGGGGGGGGGGGGGGGGGGGGGTGGGGAGGGGCGGGGGGGGGCCGAGGGGGGGACCGGGGTAGGAACCTCGGTGTAGCGGACCCCGGGGGGGGGGGGTGGGGTGAAAACAGAAGCGCGCGCGCCTCGAAGAGGCTGGCGGGTGGGAGACGCGTCGAGCCAGTCCCCGGGGGGGAGTGAAGGGCAAGGGGGGCGGGGGCCCGGGCCGGGGGGGGCGGGGGGGGCCGGGGGGGGTGGGGGGGGGGGCGGGGGCGTGGGCGGGCGGGGGGGGGGGGGGGGGGGCCGGGCGAGGGGGGGGGGCGGGGGAGGGGGGGGGGGCGGGGCGCGGGGCGGCGGGCCGGGCCCGGGCGGGGCGGGGCGGGCGGGGCGGGGGGGGAGGTGGGGGGGGGCGGGGGGGGGGGCGGGGGCGGGGCGGGGGCCCGGGGGGGGCGGACGGGGGGGGGGCGGGGGGGGGGGTGGGGGACGGGCGGGGGGGCGGGCGGGGGGGGAGAGAGAGAGACTCACACACACAGAGAGAAAAGACAACAGAGAAGAGAGAGAGAGATTACACACACACACCCAGAAGAAAGAGAGAGATACACACGACAGAGAGATGAGAGAAGAACCCCAGATTTAACCACCACAGAGAAGAGAGCAGAGAGAATACACGACACACAGAGAAACGAGAGAGAGATACAACACACACAAGAGAGAGAACGAGAGCATTTACACACACACAGAGAGAGAGAGGAGATAGATACACACACACAGAGAGAAAAGAGAGACTACCACACACAGACGAAGAGAGAGAAGAAGATACCACACACAGCAGCAGAGAGCGAAGAGAGAGAGAGATACACACACACCACAGAGAGAGAAGAGAATTACACACCCACAGAGAAGACGAGGGAATACACACAAGAGACGAGAGAGTAAGATCACAGATACGCCCTGGTTGCCTCTACAGAAACCATCCTACACTACTGACGTCCTCCATAGCACTAATATTCCCTACTTTTCGCCAGCGGCCGCCAGAGTCCTTACACTGCCTATACCATGACAAATTCTCTTGGAATACTAAACAGGCTCCAGCTTAAAGGAGATTCAAACCTTACATACTTTACTAGAGTGTTCGATACCAGAGTCATCGAACACACATGGTTGCGGCAGGTCGTATTGGGACAGATTCGTACTAGTTTTGACCACGCCCCCTCTGTCGAGGTATTGGACAGGTTCATACTAGTTGCACCACGTTGTGAGCCGGTACTTGGGAACAGCGTTCATATAGTTTGGACCAGCGTTGTGACCGGCTATTGGGAAGCTTCATACTAGTTTTGAACCACATTGTGAGGGCTATTGGCAGTAATACCTACTTTTGACCAGGTTGTGGGGTATTGGACAGTTTGATTCACTTTGACAGGTTGGTAGGTATTGGGGACAGTTCATACTAGTTTGCCACGTTGTAGGGTTATTGGGACACGGTTAATACTAGTTGTACAACGACTTGTAGGGATTGAGACAGGTTATAAAGTCGTAGTTTCTGACCACGTTGCAGCAGGTAGTGACAAGTATTGGAACTACGTTTACCAGTGTACCTGTCAGGGTATTGGACAGATTCGTACTACTTTTGACCCAGGTCTGTGAGGTTTGCGACAATTGGTACTACTTCTTTGACCCAGCGTTGTGAGGTATTGGGCCAGGTTATACTACTTTTGACCAGCTTGTTAGGGTATTGCCCAGCTCATCGAGTTTGACCACTTTGAGCGGTATTGACAAACCGAACTCCGCTTTGACCAGTTGTTGCGGATTGGGAGAGACTTGCTACTACTTTTGACCAGGTTGTGAGGGTATTGGGACAGATTGGTACTACTTTTGACCAGGTTGTGAGGGTATTGGGACAGATTGGTACTACTTTTGACCAGGTTGTGAGGGTATTGGGAGATTGGTGCTACTTTTGACCAGGGCCAATACGCTGTTAAAATAGAAATACTCAAAACACAATCATTGTGTAGTAAAACCCTAAAAAGTAGTACACCTAATCTGAGATCTGGTGTCTGGAGGGTGTTTGAATGTAAATCCAATATAACTGAATGTATTTCTAAACAGAATGGAAAAAAAGTGGTTCCTTGATCTGAATAATTGTGTTTTTAAGAGAGTGTTCCAGCATCAAAACTCATAAATAATGTTTTGGCAGACTGTGTCTCTCATTCAATGAAATGGTTTTACATTTCAAATTTGTTTATAGCATAAATATTGACTGATGATTTTCAGTCAATATTTTGATTCACATTTTAGAGAAGACACTGGGAAATGAATATTTTTCCAAGGGTAAACTTTGGCACTTATTATAAGCTACAGTTGCCAGGTCCAATTGTGATATTATAAATTATCTTACAATCAAGACTTTTAGGGCTATTCGGTTTAGTGCATTCAGACAGTCTTCAGACCCTTTGACTTTTTCCACATTTTGTTACGATACAGCCTTATTCTAAAACTGATCAAATATTTTTTTCCCCCTCATCAATCTACTCACAATGCCTCATTGAAATATCACATTTACATACAGTTGAAGTCGGAAGTTTACATACACCTTAGCAAAATACATTTAAACTCAGTTTTTCAAAATTCCTGACATTTAATCCTAGTAATAATTCCCTGTTTTAGGTCAGTTAGGATCACCACTTTATTTTAAGAATGTGAAATGTCAGAATAATAGTTGGGCAAATTATTTCTTTCAGCTTTTATTTCTTTCATCACATTCCCAGTGGGTCAGAAGTTTACATATACTCAATTAGTATTTGGTAGCATTGCCTTTAAATGTTTTAACTTGGGTCACACATTTTGGGTACCTTCCACAATGCTTCCCACAATAAAGTTGCCCATTCCTCCGACAAGTCGTCTGTGTAATCAGTCAGGTTGTATGCCTCTGCTTCGAACACGCTTTTTCCGTTCTGCCCACACATTTTCATAGGATTGGGTCAGGGCTGTTGATGGCCACTCTCCAATACCTTACTTTGTTGTCCTTAAGCCATTTTGCCACAACTTGAAGTATGCTTGGTTCATTGTCCATTTGGAAGACGCCTATTAGCGACCAGCATTTTAACTTCCTGACTCGATCTGATATTGCCTTCAATATTATCCAGATATTGTACTACCTCATGACGCCATCTATTTTGTGAAGTGCACCAGTCCTCCTCGCAACAAAGCACCCCCACAACATTGATGCTGCCACCCCCGTGCTTCGAGTCTTGGGATGTGTTCTTCGCTTACAACTCCCCCCATTTTGCTACCAAACATAACAATGGTCTTTATGGCCCCCAAATCATTTATTTTTTCATCAGACCAGAGACATTTCTCCAAAAATGATTGCTTCTGGTCCTCATATGCACTTGCAATACCTTAGTCGCTTTTATGCGGCTTTGGAGCACTGGTCTCTCCTTGCCTGAGTTCAGGTTATGTCGATATATGACTCGTTTTAGTGGATATGATACTTTTGTACCTGTTTCCTCCAGCATCTTCACAAGGTCCTTTGCTGTTGTTTCTGATTGATTCCACTTTCGCCACTAAAGTACATTCATTTCTAGGAGACAGAACGCATCTCCTTCCTTGTGTAGGGTTATGACAGGTGTCGTTGTCCCATTATATACTGCGTCTATTTTCATACAGAGAACGGTACCTTCAGGCGTTTTGGAAAATGTGCTACCCAAGGATGAACCAGCGTTGTGATGTCTACATTTTTTTTCTGAGGTCTTGGCTGATAACATGTTTGTATCCCCATGATGTCAAGCAAAAGACACTGAGTTTGAAGGTTAGGCCTTGAAATACTGCCACAGATTAATCCTCCAATTGGACTCAAGATATGTAATTAGCCTGATCAGAAGCTTCATAAAGCCATTCCATAATTTTCTGAAATTTTCCAAGCGTTTTAAAGGCACAGTCAACTTAGTGTTATGTAAACTTCTGACCCACGGAATGATATGATACAGTAATATAAGTGAAATAATCTGTCTGTAAACAATTGTAGGAAAAATTACTTGTGTCATGCAAAAAGTAGATGTCCTAACCGACTTGCCAAAACTATAGTTTTTTAACAAGAAATTTGTGGAGTGGTTGAAAAACAAGTTTTAATGACTGCAACCTAAGTGTATGTAAACTTCCGACTTCAACTGTAAGTATTCAAACCCTTTACTCAGTACTTTGTTGAAGCACCTTTGGCAGCAATTACAGCCTTGGGTCTTATTGGGTATGACGCTACAAGATTGGAACACCTGTATTTGGGGAGTTTCTCCCATTCTTCTCTGCATATGCTCTCAAGCTCTGTCAGGTTGGATGGGGAGCATCGCTGCACAGATATTTTCAGGTCTCTCCAGAAATGTTAGATCGGGTTCAAGTCCGGGCTCTTGCTGGGCCACTAAAGGACATTCAGAGACTTGTCCCGAAGCCACTCCTGCATTGTCTTGGCTGTTTGCTTAGGGTGGTTGTTTTGTTGGAAGGTGAACCTTCGCCCCAGTCTGAGGTCCTGAGCGCTCTGTACTTTGCTCCGTTCATCTTTCCCTCGATCCTTACTAGTCACCCAGTCCCTACCGCTGAAAAACATCCCCACATCATGATGCTGCCACCACCATGCTTCACCGTAGGGATGGTGCCAGGTTTCCTCCAGGTTTCCTGGCATTCAGGCTAAAGAGTTCAATCTTGGTTTCAGACCAGAAAATATTGTTTCTCATGGTTTGAGAGTCTTTCGGTGCCTTTTGGCACACTCCAAGCGGACTGTCATGTGCCTTTTACTGAGGAGTGGCTTCCGTCTGGCCGCTCTACTATAACGGCCTGATTGGTGGAGTTCTGCAGAGATGGTTGTCTTTCTGGAATGTTCTCCCATCTCCACAGAGGAACTCTGAAGCTCTGTCAGAGTGACCATCATGTCATTGGTCACCTCCCTGACCATGGCCCTTCTCCCCGATTGCTCAGTTTGCCAGGCGGCCAGCTCTAGGAAGAGTCTTGGTGGTTCCAACCTTCTTCCATTTAAGAATGATGGAGACCACTGTTTTCTTGGGGACCTTCAATGCTGTAGACATTTTTTGGTACCCTTCCCCAGATCTGTTCCTCGACACAATTCTGTCTCGGAGCTCTACGGATAATTCCTTCAACCTCATGGCTTGGTTTTTGCTCTGACATGCACTGTCAACTGTGGGTCGTTATATAGACAGGTGTGTGCCTTTCCAAATCATGTCCAATCAATTTAATTTAACACAGGTGGACTCCAATCAAGTTGTAGAAACATCTCAAGGATGATCAATGGAAACAGGATGCACCTGAGCTCAATTTCGAATCTCAAAGCAAAGGGTCTGAATACTTATCTAAATAAGGTATTTATGTTTTTTATTTAATCAAAGTCATCAGTCAATATTTATGCTATAAATTAATTTGAAATGTAAAATCAAATCAAATGTATTTATATAGCCCTTCTTACATCAGCTGATATATCAAAGTGCTGTACAGAAACCCAGCCTAAAACTCCAAACAGCAAGCAATGCAGGTGTAGAAGCACGGTGGCTAGGAAAAACTCCCTAGAAAGGCCAAAACCTAGGAAGAAACCTAGAGAGGAACCAGGCTATGAGGGGTGGCCAGTCCTCTTCTGGCTGTGCCAGGTGGAGATTATTACAGAACATGGCCAAGATGTTCAAATGTTCATAAATGACCAGCATGGTCAAATAATAATAATCACAGTAGTTGTCGAGTGTGCAGCACCTCAGGAGTAAATGTCAGTTGGCTTTTCATAGCCGATCATTGAGAGTATCTCTACCGCTCTTGCTGTCTCTAGAGAGTTGAAAACAGCAGGTCTGGGACAGGTAGCACGTCCGGTGAACAGGTCAGGGTTCCATAGCCGCAGGCAGAACAGTTGAAACTGGAGCAGCAGCACGGCCAGGTGGACTGGGGACAGCAAGGAGTCATCATGCCAGGTAGTCCTGAGGCATGGCAGGTAGTGCCAGGTAATCCTAAAACCATTTGATTGAATGAGAGACACAGTTTGCCAAAACATTATTTGTGTGTTTTGATGCTGCAACACTAACTTAAAAACACAATTATTCAGATCAAATAACCACTTTGGGTGTTTTAAAGTGTTTCCATTCTGTTTAGAAATACCTTGAGTTACATTGGGTTTACATTCACCCTCCAAACACCAGATCTCAGATTAGGTGTACTACTTTTCAATGGTTTTACTACACAATGATTGTGTTTTGAGTATTCCTATTTTAATAGTGTATGGGCGCTGGTCAAAAGTTGTACACCATAAACTATAAAGGGTGCAATTTGGGACGTAGCCAGAGAGACACCACTGACAGGGAGTTTCATTAGTACTATGTCTGGCTGGGTGCTTTCACCCATGCTGAAAAGGTGCGTAACACCTTTGTCACTCCATAGCTTCTCAGAACATAATAGCTTAGCAGTTTCCTATAAGTCTTCAAATTTGAACTTAACATTTGATAACCAAACATGGTGATTAATAAGAAATAATGTACATCTCAGATGTCAATGAAATGTAATTGTGGACTTTGATGGAAAAGCAGAAGGAATTGAGGTGTTTGATGTATGTTTACAGAGAAATAGAAGGGCCCTTGACTAGAGTAGACCTACCCTGTATGAGTACACATCTACCTACTACATACATTATATGGCTATGTAATATAAGCCATATAACTCACCCTGCTATCAAAGAGGCTGTGCTTAGAAAAGAAATCAGTGACTATGACAACCAGTGAGTAGGCTGGAGGGGAAAGTGTTGAGTCCCACGCAGTCAAGATATCAGCACATATCATCAACATGGAGAACAGAATAATGCTAGAATAACGCTCACTGTGGTCTTCAACAACATCTTCAACATCTCCACATCCTATGAATGCATTTAATATGCCATTGTCTAAAGGTTATTGGATGGCTATTTAACAGCGAAATGTTTGCTGTTTTTCAAGGGCCTTTGTTTATTTTTTATTGGTTTATTGATATTATGCGTCCCAAAAGGCACCCTAAGGACCGCGGTCAAAAGCAGTGCACTATATGGGGAAAAGGGTGCCATTTAGGGTACAGCCGTGGTCACCCCTTTAATGAATCGGTCACCCCTTTAATGAATTGGTCACCCCTTTAATGAATCGGTCACCCCTTTAATGAATCGGTCACCCCTTTAATGAATCGGTCACCCCTTTAATGAATCGGTCACCCCTTTAATGAATTGGTCACCCCTCCTTTAATGAACTGGTCACCCACTTTTTTACTGATTGTTCTGTCTTTAGATGCCCGAGCAGACAGGGCTGAGAGGAGGAAGCTCTTCAGACACTACACCGTGGGGTCCTACGACAGCTTTGATGCATCAAGGTAAGGATTGGTTTCTTTCATTCCGCCGTAAAAAAAAAAAGCCTATTCAAGCGGATGTTCAAAATAATTATGGTGAAATCATAGTATTATACAGTGTGTTAAATGACCTGATCTGCTATAATATATGACACGTTTTAGATACAGTTTGTACATATACACTACCGTTCAAAAGTTTGGGGTCACTTAGAAATGTCCTTGTTTCCCATGAAAACATACATGAAAACATACATGAAATGAGTTGCAAAATGAAACGGAAATATAGTCAAGACGTTGACAAGGTTATAAATAATGATTTTTGATTGAAAAATAATTGCGTCCTTCAAACTTTGCTTTCATCAAAGAATCCTCCATGTGCAGCAATTACAGCCTTCCAGACCTTTGGCGTTCTAGTTGTCAATTTGTTGAGGTAATCTGAAGAGATTTCACCCCATGCTTCCTGAAGCACCTCCCACAAGTTGGATTGGCTTAATGGGCACTTCTTACGTACCATACGGTCAAGCTGCTCCCACAACAGCTCAATAGGGTTGAGATCCATTGACTGTGCTGGCCACTACATTATAGACAGAATACCAGCTGACTGCTTCTTCCCTAAATAGTTATTGCATAGTTTGGAGCTGTGCTTTGGGTCATTGTCCTGTTGTAGGAGTAAATTGGCTCCAATTAAGCACCGTCCACAGGGTATGGTATGGCGTTGCAAAATGGAGTGACAGCCTTCCTTCTTCAAGATCCCTTTTATCCTGTACAAATGTTCCACTTTACCACCACCAAAGCACCCCCAGACCATCACATTGCCTCCACCATGCCTGACAGACGGCGTCGAGCACGAATGTTCTTTGTGATTCGAAACACCTTAAACTTAGATTTGTCTGTCCATAACACTTTTTTCCAATCTTCCTCTATCCAGTGTCTGTGTTCTTTTGCCTTAATATTTTTGCCTTAATCTTAATATTTTATTTTTATTAGCCATTCTGAGATATGGCTTTTTCTTTGCAACTCTGCTTAGAAGGTCAGCATCTTGGAGTCGCCTCTTCACTGTTGACGATGAGACTGGTGTTTTGCGGGTACTATTTAATGAAGCTGCCAGTTGAGGACTTGTGAGGCGTCTGTTTTTGAAATCAGACACTCTAATGTACTTGTTCAGTTTTGCACCGGGGCCTCCCACTACTCTTTCTATTCTGGTTAGAGACAGTTTGCTCTGTTCTGTGAAGGGAGTAGTACACAGCGTTGTACGAGATCTTCAGTTTCTTGGCAATTTCTCACATGGAATAGCCTTCATTTCTCAGAACAAGAATAGACTGACGAGTTTCAGAAGAAAGTGCTTTGTTTCTAACCATTAATCGAACCCAGAAATGCTGATGCTCCAGATACTCAACTAGTCTAAAGAAGGCCAGTGTTATTGCTTCTTTAATCAGGACAACGGTTTTCAGCTGTGCTAACATAATTGCAAAAGGGTTTTCTAATGATCAATTAGCCTTTTAAAATTATAAACTTGGATAAGCTAACACAACGTGCCATTGGAACACAGGAGTGATGGTTGCTGATAATGGGCCTCTGTACGCCTATGTAGATATTCCTTTAAAAATCAGCCGTTTCCAGCTGCAATTGTCATTTACAACATTAACAATGTCTACACTGTATTTCTGATCAATTTGATGTTATTGTAATGGCCAAAAAATTTGCTTTTCTTTAAAAAACAGGGACATTTCTAAGTGACCCCAAACTTTTGAACGGTAGTGAAGAGGATACAGCTTACATATGCCTCACGTTTGGTGTCAGACTATAGATCTTTATAAACGGTGTCGAGACTGATAAACTTGCATCACTAGCCTAATTCAATCTAAAAGAATGGACCAAACAACTATGCACAGTAAGCTATTCATCGGAGAATGCTGCCAGATGACGAAGAGAGGAGTTCACGTGACTTGTGAACTCAACCTTACACAGCTAGCACATGGTTTATGTAATGCATTGTCTTTCATTTGGGAATAGCATGCATGGGACATTGCATGATAACCTTTTACCTGATGTTCATATGCATATTTCAGTTTATTCATACATTTCAACTCATTCATTAGTAGTGCTGTGACACCACTGATTACAGCACTAAAAGTAGTACTGAGAGGGTGAGGTTCTACCTAGCAAGGGTATTTGTGTGTGTGCATCTGTTGTGTGTGTGTGTGTGTATCTCTGTGTGTGTGTGTGTGTGTGTGTGTGTGTGTGTGTGTGTGTGTGTGTGTGTGTGGGTGTGTGTGGTGGTGTTTGTGTGTGTGTGTGTGTGTGTGTGTGCGTGTGCGTGTGCGTGTGTGTGTGAGTGTGAGTGTGAGTGTGAGTGTGTGTGTGTGTGTGTGTGTGTGTGTGTGTGTGTGTGTGTGTGTGTGTAAATGCATGTGTGTGTGTGCGTGTATGTGTCCACAGGAAAGGAGATGGGCTGAGCGAGAGTGTGTGTGAAAACTCTCGCTGTCAGATGGATGGTGATGTAAGAAATGCTTGAGCAGGGCCTTACTTGTTCGTTCCTGGGCAGTCGTTGCTGGGAATGTTACGCAAACAGCACTGAACTCAAAAACTCTACCCAGGAATGTCCTCGACTTCTTCTTAGGGACCTGCCCACATGAGAAAGCATACGTTCACTGCACGGTTTTACTGATGAACATCCCAATGAAATCTATTGGTTTTAAAACACATACTAAGCCTCTACAGATTCTCCATGAGCAGAGAGAGAGAGAGAGAGAGAGAGAGAGAGAGAGAGAGAGAGAGGGGGAGAGAGAGAGAGAGATCCATCCAACTGTGCTCATATACCCACCCCCCAGTACAACCAGTACAAGAGCAGAACATGTTGTCATGGAGACACAGACAGAGTCCTGGTAGCAGTGCTGTGAAGGCTTGCTGCATGCTGCTCCGCTCATCTGCTCTGGCATCATAGGCGACAGAGGTGAAGGACTCTAGCCTGGTCCCTCTAGCCTGGTCCCAGATCTGTTCCTGCTGTCTTGCCAAACGCGGCATAGTGTAGCAGATCTGGGTCTAGCCAACTGAGCAAGACACAAACAGATCTGGGGACCAGGCTACAGTATAGGGACAGAGCTTTTGGGTAAACTTTGCCAGGATTCTGGTTTGCTGAACAAGGGACATCTAGCAGGTTGGTATTTATCGAGATCTCTGCAGAGTGGTTACTAGCTGGCCTAGCCACAAAGTCATAAAATCAGATTTGAAATCTAACCTTTACCTTAAACCTAAACTAAACCTAAACTGCTAACCTTATGCCTAACCTTACATTAAGACCAAATAGCAACAACAACAAAATCATGAATTTTTTACGACAGAACATTTTGACTTTGTAGCTGGCCCAGCGAGCAAAAACCACTTAGCTCTGCCTCCAGGACAAGATTCATCCCAATAAATATCAACCTGGGGATTGTTCTATATAAGGGGGATTTCCATTTTATCCTCTTGACCAGTTGGATTTCTTCAATAGGTTCACGTTATAATCACTTCAAAAGTGTGTAGTCCTACTTAGATGTACAGGCGATACATGAAGCAGAAAGGGGACTAATCCTACTGATTAGCTGAGCAGAGCCTGTCTGCATTGGGTTAGCCATAGGCTGCCTTTTGGGTTCATACTTGAACATTGGAATAGGCATGACTTGATTCTGTTTCCTGAAGATCTGTAATCCCTGTATTACATGTAAAACATGCCTGTCTGGATGCTACATTGACCTGCAGGAGGGAAGGAATAGTCACCATCATAATTACCATCATCATCATCACCATTATCATCCTTATCACCATCATCATCACCATCACCATCATCACCATTGTCATCAGCATTATTATCCTTATCACCATCATCATCATCATCATCATCACCACCATCATCTTCCTTATCACCATCGTCGTCACCATCACCATCGTCACCATTGTCATCAGCATCATCCTCCTTATCACCATCATCGTCATCTTTACCACCGTCATCATCATCATCTTCCTTATCACCATCACCGTCATCATCACCCTCGTCGTCATCACCATCGTCATCATCTCCATCATCATCCTTATTATCATCATAATAGTTTTGTACTGCTAGGTATCACTGCACTGTTGGAGCTAGAAACACAAGCATTTCACTGCACCTGCGATAACTTCGGTATGCGACCGATAAACTTTGAATTGATCATCATTATCATCATATAGTGACCTCATCCCCCTGTTTAGCTCAAAGGCCACCATCGATTCACCAGAATCTACCAACACATTGTTGCACTATGAGGACCTACAGGTCCACTTTGTCCCTGGAAAACTATGACTAACACCATTCTGACTACCAGCTCAAAGTAGTGTGTTACCATGGCAACCAGACATCCCACCACCAGCACCAGCATCATGCTGCTACTACCTCTGCTGCTCTCCCTTCAAATTCCTCCTTGGAACCCAACCAAGGCTTGCAATGCAATACTAATTCTGGAATGCTGTCTACTTGTGTAGCCTAGTTTATGAAAATTAGTCTGACCTACTGTTTGCATCCAAGCATACTAAATTGAAAGAATGCCATGCATCTTAATAAAATATTCACTTAAGCTATTCTTTTCCAGTGATTTTTTTGGGGGTTTGAAATCCAGCAAATGATTACTGAAAAATATGAGTGATTTCTTTTAAGTAAAAACATTTCACCATTTTATGCTTTTATTTGTGGCACTGGCACTGTATTCTTCCATTTTCTGATGGTTTCGTTTAGTTGATATTGATATTAGGCCAAATCCAATCACATTATTGCAAAATTGTCTATAGGAATATAACTTTTTTCATCTTTCAGAAATGACACCACAGCATAAGAATGGTGCGGTTGTCATCCAGCATCCAGATGCCACAGCCTATAGGATTTACTGCTGGCCGAGGAACGAACATTTTGATAGGCTAAGGGTGGTCACTCCCATTAAATTGAATTAAATGACTGCTTATTTCCTATATTCATTCATCCATTCATTCGTTCTTTCATTCATCCACTCAGCGTTGCACCCTATAGGGCCCCCTCATCCCTCCCTCCTTCCCTGACCTCGCTTCCCAAGCTATGTTTTTTCTCTCTCATGTTTGCCGCTTGTGGTTTTCCTCTTTGGGTGGAAATGTTTCTCGCTATGGACAACCTAGCTTTGTCACCGGCTCCTGCCGTTAGTTTATGTTTTCCAGTGCAACAACTGCAACGTTTTCTTCCGAGCCTGACTCGTTCTTTGGAGGTTCACGGTGACGGTGTGTCGCTGTCACATCGCGTGCAGCACTGTTCATTATAGTTCATTCATTCGTTGTGCAACGGACGAACTGTCACAATGAAGCACTCGGGGCGAGCAGCTGTGGCTATGATGAGGATGATAGGATGTAATAATAACGGTCGTTTTGCGCGGAATTTTCTCCACAGCAACTGTGTTATTGACGAGAAGACGGTAGTTCTACAGAAGAAGGATAATGAGGGATTCGGGTTTGTGCTGCGAGGGGCGAAAGGTAGGAGACTGACAGACCAAGAGACGCACTCACTCAGTCAGTGTCTGTTCCTCCCTTGTTGTGTTCATGTTGCATCCCCGTTCCACCGGCGCGTCAGTGATGAGAATCACGCTCATATTGCTTATTAACAACCCCATGCTGCTTTGTACACCCACTTACTTCAATAGAAATGACTTTTTTCTGTTGGCGACAGATCTCATATCTGTGATTGTTTTGTGTTGTAGTCAGCTCTGCTCCTTGTCATGTTTTGTGTGACCTTATAAGTTTATTATAGTAGTCTATAATAAACCGAATTAACAATATTCGGTTGACTTAAAACACTTCTCCATCACAAACGGATGTTGAGGCTACTCTGAACAACATTATTTATCTAGTTAATTCAAATCTAATACCCAGAGCCTGTGCCTCTGCTCCAGAGAATATACATTCATGTAAGCTACTGTATGTACATTCATGTAAGCTACTGTATGTACATTCATGTAAGCTACTGTATGTACATTCATGTAAGCTACTGTATGACATCAGTGTAAAGCTGTATTGAATGAGCAGAACTACCAAACTGCCCCGTGGAGTTTCTTGAAGCACATGGCTGATTTATTGCAAGTGTCACTTGTCACCAGCGGTTTGTTGAGCTGCTGTTACTCCAGTTCTGCAGGAGAAAGATGCTACACAGTATTCATGTAACATCGTAACAATCTGCAACATCTAAAGTTTAACTTTGATGCGGCTTTTGCTGATAGTGTATGCTTTTATTGGCTTGAAGAGATGGCCAGTTCAGTTTTACACCCCCTTGACAGATCTACACCACACAACACACACACACACACACACACCACACACACACACACACACCACACACACAACACACACACACACACACACACACACACACACACACACACACACTAATGAACCATACAATGCAGGAGTTTATTTGGTCCAGAGTGGAGGGTAGTGTGCATCTTCTCTGTAAGCCCACACCTGTCCCATCCCAGCCCCACTATCCAGCCCCAGACCCACTACCAGCCCCAGACCCACTAACCAGCCCCAGACACCACTACCAGCCCCAGACCACTAACCAGCCAGAACCCACTACCAGCCCCAGACCCACTACCAGCCCCAACCACCTGTCCCAGTAACCTTACTCAAGCACCTGTCCAGCCCAGCACCTTCCCCAACACCGTCCTCCCAGCCCAACACCGTCCCAGTACCTTCCAGCGCCAGCACCCTTGCCAGAACTCCCAGCCCAGCACATTCCCCAGCACCTGCCAGCCCAGCACTTTCCCCAGCACCTGCCCCAGCCCAGCACCTTCCCCAGCACCTGCCCCAGCCCAGCACCTTCCCCAGCACCTGGCCACCGTCTCTGTCCAGCCAGCATGATTAGGCCTCTGTTTTCCTACATGCATGCTTTTTTAGTGTCCTGATTATTACATTGCATATGATGATCCATCCAAATACAAATGGTACCGTAGCATTGTTGTAATTCTGTTCCTGCATGTACAGTGCATTCGGAAAGTATTCAGACCCTTTGACTTTTTCTTCATTATGTTATGCCTTATTCAATCTACACACAATACCCCATAATGACAAAGCGAAAACAGTTTTTTTTTTTTTTTTTTTTACATTTGAGCAAATGTAATAAAGATAAAAAACCTGGAATACCTTATTTACATAAGTATTTACAGTAGACCCTTTGCTATGAGACTCGAAATTGAGCTGAAGTGCAACCTGTTTCCATACCACTTTTTTTTGCAACACTGAAGGTCCCCAAAAACACAGAGGCCACCATCATTCTTAAATGGAAGAAGTTTTGAACCACCAAGACTGTTCCTAGATCTGGCTGCCCGGCCAAACTGAGTAATCGGGGGAGAAGGACCTTGGTCAGGGAGGTGACCAAGAACCCGTTGGTCACTCTGACAGAGCTCCAGATGTCCTCTGTGGAGATGGTTGTCCTTCTGGAAGATTTTCCCATCTCTGCAGCATTCCACCAATCAGGCCTTTATGACTGGGCCGAAGGTTCTCCTTCCAACAGGACAACGACCCTAAGCACACAGCCAAGACAACGCACGAGTGGCTTCGGGACAAGTCTTTGAATGTCCTTAAGTGGCCCAGCCAGAGCCTGGACATGAACCCGATCGAACATCTCTGAAGAGACCTAAATATAGCTGTGCGGTGACGCTCCCCATCCAACCTGACAGAGCTTGAGAGGATCCGCAGAGAATAATGGGAGAAACTCCTCAAATGCAGGTGTGCCAAGCTTGTAGCATCATACCCAATAAAACTCAAGGCTGTAATTGCTGCCAAAGGTGCTTCAACAAAGTACTGCGTAAAGCATCTGAATGCTAATGTAAATGTGATATTTATAGAATAAGACTGTAACGTAACAAAATGTGGAAAAGTCAAGGGGTTTGAATACTTCCCGAATGCACTGTATTTACATGTACATGTGTATGCAACACAGTTGGCAACATCTTCATTATATGTGGTCCAGTAGAATATGTTCGCCATTTCCCTGAGGCTGTCAATTTTGAACGTTAACATTCAAAGGTGTCTATTGTACATCACACTGCTGTGTTGAAGTTCATGGGTGATGTGTTGTTGAATTAACTTCATAACATATGTGTAATAATGATACTGTCCCAGACAGTGATGTTGCTACCTTGCCTTTCTCACCCTTTCTCTGTCTCTGTCTTTACCTGGGCCGTTGTCTGCACCTGCTCACCCACCCCTCCAGCGGACACGCCCATCGAGGAGTTCACCCCTACACCCGCCTTCCCCGCCCTGCAGTACCTGGAGTCTGTGGACGAGGGCGGGGTTGCATGGCGGGCGGGGCTTCGCAACGGAGACTTCCTCATCGAGGTAAGGCAACAGAGGCTCTTTCTCAATTCATGTTTCCTCTATTGTTTGCATCTTCTTCTCCTTGCCTCCTCGTCAAAAGGCATTGGAGAAGGGGGTGTTAGGGGCGGGACCTTGGATCTTCTTCTCCTTGCCTCCTCGTCAAAAGGCATTGGAGAAGAGGGTGTTAGGGGAGGGACCTCGGATCTTCTTCTCCTTGCCTCCTCGTCAAAAGGCATTGGAGAAGAGGGTGTTAGGGGAGGGACCTTGGATCTTCTTCTTCCTCCTTGCTCCTCGTCAAACAGGATTGGAGAAGAGGGGTGGTTAGGGGGAGGACCGCTCGGATCCTGTCTTCTCCCTACGTCAAAAGCATTGGAAGAAGAGGTGTTTAGGGGAGGGCACCTGGATCCTTCTTCTCGGGCTACGTCAAACTTAGGCATTGGAGAAGAGGGTGTTAGGGGCGGGACGGCTTGGATTTCTTCTCCTTGCCTCCTCTGTCAAAAGGGCATTGGCAGGAAGAGGGTGTGTCGCGAAGGAACGGGACTCTTGGATCTTCTTCTTCCTCGTCACAAAGGCATTGGAGAAGAGGGTGTTAGGGACGGGACTTGGATTTTCTGTCTCTCTTGCCTCCTCGTCAAAAGGGCATTGGAGAAGGGGGTGTTAGGGGGGCTGGGACCATGTGGATTTTCTTTCTCTTCGTCAAAAGGCATTGGAGAGAGGGTGTTAGGGGAGGGACCTTGGAATCTTCTTCTCCTCGTCAAAAGGCATTGGAGAAGAGGGTGTTAAGGGGACGGGGCCTTGGATCTTCTTCTCCTTGCCGGTCCTCTGTCAAAAGGCATTGGAGAAAGAGGGTGTTAGGGGCAGGGAACCTCGATCTTCTTCTCCTTGCCTCCTCGTCAAAAGGCATTGAGAGAGAGGGTGGTTAGGGGCGGGACCTTGGATCTTCTTCTCCTTGCCTCCTCGTCAAAAGGCATTGGAGAAGAGGGTGTTAGGGGCGGGACCTTGGATCTTCTTCTCCGATACGGTTGTGAGGAATCGCACGTTCCTTCCTGGACTTGAGCTGTGGAATAATAATTTTCAATGTGAAGAGAATGCTAATGAAGGATTTGTGATGATCTGTTTAAAACTGGATGGAAAGGATAAAGGGAAAGGGGGATACCTCGTCAGTTGTACAACTGAATGCATTCAACTGAAATGTGTCTTCCGCATTTAACCCAACCTCTCTGAAACAGAGAGGTACGTGGGGCTGCCATAATCGACATCCACGTCATCGGATGGGAGGAGATCTGTCTGAATACATATATGAATGTGGTCCTGACAAGTTTTTTTTTTTTTCTCCATTCAGCATCGAGGGAGTTTTGTTTGACCCAGAAAATCATTAGGACAGCACATCATGGCATAGTTGTCTGAGCCTCCAAATCAACTGAACTTCTGCTAAATTAGTTATAAAAGTCTGGATAAGCTCCAGAAGGTGCACTGACCTAATGAAAAATTGGCGTTCTGTTATTGCTGAAATAAGGACAACTAAGCTACTGTGTGGAACGAGATGAAGGTTTTGGGCTGTACCTCGTCTTATGGCTGAAGCTCTGTCTACTCCCCTTAGATATGGTATTGTCCTCAGAGTTGTGTTGAGAGTCACTTCCAGTCCAGTTCGATTCATCTGTCTTTTTGGTTGTAAGGTGATTGAGTTCATACCCAAGCATAGCCTGAAATCTCAGTTTCACCATTGTTTCACAAAACATAACAAAGCTTATCAGTTTAATTCCAGGGGTAACCCAAGCAGTAGCCACTATGGATTAGATTTCCTCTTGAACACGTATTAGCTAACATGTAGCCTAGCTGTTAGGACCGTTGAGCAAGGCAATTAACCCTAGTCGCTCTGGATAAGAGCGTCTGCTAAATGTATATTATTCTTGCTGTGGATTTCTCTTGTTTTTCAGTACAGCACCATCTCACCTGAATTATTTATTTCTTTACTTCATTGTCTAACACTTGACCACCACAGGTTGTGTTTGCAAAATGATAAACAGACTCAGGCCTTGCTCTGTGTGCTGTGGGAATGTTTAATATACTCATCCAAGATTCCATCACTGTCAGTGTTCTTCAGTGTCACTTCAACAGGGATCGGTTGAAGTAATTTAGTATGAGACAGAAAGGAGAGTAGTAAATGATCATGTGTTCATGCAGCACGCTGACACAGTGTTCATGGACTCATTAGGTGCTGATAATCCATGGACAGCTTGTGTTTTTAAAATCAACTGTCAGAGCAGCATGGCCGTGATGTAACAACAAAAAGGGATAATAACAAAACAGGAACTAGAAGAGAGCGCAAGGGTGGTAGCTAAACAAATATCATCCTACCACTTTTCATAATGCTGTATAGATGAGATAGACATGGTCCCAGGGGATTGTCCCTTTGAATTCTAAGTTGTTATTGCGTTGTTATATTAGTCATGGAAAGTGGTCACACTTCACAATCTATTTGGTGATCATTCCTCAGAATAGGATTTGATCTTAATTTGATTTAATCTAACTAACCATACGTGTACAGTACTTCATATGAACTATTATATAGCGCTGCAGTGAGTTGCTGTCAACTATAACGATGGAATGACCGAAAGTGTTCCCTGGAAATCCAGCCTATCCTTAGTCTTGTTAAGAAAAGAAAATAAAGCAGTCCCTCGCGGGAATCAACAGTTTAGTCTTGTGTGTTTGGTGTTCTGCTCTGCTCAGTCATCCCCACCAGAGCAGACCACCTCCAATGACCTTGCAGGCTGTTAGTAAACCCCTCAATGTAATGGTTCAATGCTGGAGATGTGGATGGCCTTGGGGATGTAGGGTTTATCACCTGTCATCAGGGAGAGACGGTGCTTCTCTGGGGATATAGGGGAATGTTTATCACCTGTCATCAGGGAGAGAGGGTGCTTCTCTGGGGATATAGGGGGATGTTTATCACCTGTCGGGAGAGAGGTAGTATTTATCACCTGTCATCGGGGAGAGGGTAGTATTTATCACCTGTCATCAGGGAGAGAGGTTAGTATTTATCACCTGTCATCAGGGGAGAGAGGTAGTATTTATCACCTGTCATCAGGGAGAGAGGGTAGTGTTTATCACCTGTCATCAGGGAGAGAGGGTAGTATTTATCACCTGTCATCAGGGAGAGAGGGTAGTATTTATCACCTGTCATCAGGGAGAGAGGTGTAGTATTTTATCACCTGGTCATCAGGGAGAGAGGGTAGTATTTATCACCTGTCATCAGGGAGAGAGGTATGTATTTTATCACCTGTCATCAGGGAGAGAGGGTGTAGTATTTATCACCTGTCATCAGGGAGAGAGGTTAGTATTTATCACCTGTCATCAGGGAGAGAGGTTAGTTTAATACTGTATCAGGGAGAGAGGTAGTATTTATCACCTGTATCAGGGAGAGGTAGTATTATCACCTGTCATCAGGGAAGAGAGGTTTGTATTTATCACCTGTCATCAGGGAGAGAGGGTAGTATTTATACCTGTCTAGGGAGAGAGGGTAGTGTTTATCACCTGTCATCAGGGAGAGCGGTAGTATTTATCACCTGTCATCAGGGAGAGAGGTAGTATTTATCACCTGTCATAGGGAGAGGGGTAGTG